>NC_086374.1:2500-10000 GCF_036588685.1 Mytilus trossulus
CCCTAACCCTAACCCTAACCCTAACCCTAACCCTAACCCTAACCCTAACCCTAACCCTAACCCTAACCCTAACCCTAACCCTAACCCTAACCCTAACCCTAACCCTAACCCTAACCCTAACCCTAACCCTAACCCTAACCCTAACCCTAACCCTAACCCTAACCCTAACCCTAACCCTAACCCTAACCCTAACCCTAACCCTAACCCTAACCCTAACCCTAACCCTAACCCTAACCCTAACCCTAACCCTAACCCTAACCCTAACCCTAACCCTAACCCTAACCCTAACCCTAACCCTAACCCTAACCCTAACCCTAACCCTAACCCTAACCCTAACCCTAACCCTAACCCTAACCCTAACCCTAACCCTAACCCTAACCCTAACCCTAACCCTAACCCTAACCCTAACCCTAACCCTAACCCTAACCCTAACCCTAACCCTAACCCTAACCCTAACCCTAACCCTAACCCTAACCCTAACCCTAACCCTAACCCTAACCCTAACCCTAACCCTAACCCTAACCCTAACCCTAACCCTAACCCTAACCCTAACCCTAACCCTAACCCTAACCCTAACCCTAACCCTAACCCTAACCCTAACCCTAACCCTAACCCTAACCCTAACCCTAACCCTAACCCTAACCCTAACCCTAACCCTAACCCTAACCCTAACCCTAACCCTAACCCTAACCCTAACCCTAACCCTAACCCTAACCCTAACCCTAACCCTAACCCTAACCCTAACCCTAACCCTAACCCTAACCCTAACCCTAACCCTAACCCTAACCCTAACCCTAACCCTAACCCTAACCCTAACCCTAACCCTAACCCTAACCCTAACCCTAACCCTAACCCTAACCCTAACCCTAACCCTAACCCTAACCCTAACCCTAACCCTAACCCTAACCCTAACCCTAACCCTAACCCTAACCCTAACCCTAACCCTAACCCTAACCCTAACCCTAACCCTAACCCTAACCCTAACCCTAACCCTAACCCTAACCCTAACCCTAACCCTAACCCTAACCCTAACCCTAACCCTAACCCTAACCCTAACCCTAACCCTAACCCTAACCCTAACCCTAACCCTAACCCTAACCCTAACCCTAACCCTAACCCTAACCCTAACCCTAACCCTAACCCTAACCCTAACCCTAACCCTAACCCTAACCCTAACCCTAACCCTAACCCTAACCCTAACCCTAACCCTAACCCTAACCCTAACCCTAACCCTAACCCTAACCCTAACCCTAACCCTAACCCTAACCCTAACCCTAACCCTAACCCTAACCCTAACCCTAACCCTAACCCTAACCCTAACCCTAACCCTAACCCTAACCCTAACCCTAACCCTAACCCTAACCCTAACCCTAACCCTAACCCTAACCCTAACCCTAACCCTAACCCTAACCCTAACCCTAACCCTAACCCTAACCCTAACCCTAACCCTAACCCTAACCCTAACCCTAACCCTAACCCTAACCCTAACCCTAACCCTAACCCTAACCCTAACCCTAACCCTAACCCTAACCCTAACCCTAACCCTAACCCTAACCCTAACCCTAACCCTAACCCTAACCCTAACCCTAACCCTAACCCTAACCCTAACCCTAACCCTAACCCTAACCCTAACCCTAACCCTAACCCTAACCCTAACCCTAACCCTAACCCTAACCCTAACCCTAACCCTAACCCTAACCCTAACCCTAACCCTAACCCTAACCCTAACCCTAACCCTAACCCTAACCCTAACCCTAACCCTAACCCTAACCCTAACCCTAACCCTAACCCTAACCCTAACCCTAACCCTAACCCTAACCCTAACCCTAACCCTAACCCTAACCCTAACCCTAACCCTAACCCTAACCCTAACCCTAACCCTAACCCTAACCCTAACCCTAACCCTAACCCTAACCCTAACCCTAACCCTAACCCTAACCCTAACCCTAACCCTAACCCTAACCCTAACCCTAACCCTAACCCTAACCCTAACCCTAACCCTAACCCTAACCCTAACCCTAACCCTAACCCTAACCCTAACCCTAACCCTAACCCTAACCCTAACCCTAACCCTAACCCTAACCCTAACCCTAACCCTAACCCTAACCCTAACCCTAACCCTAACCCTAACCCTAACCCTAACCCTAACCCTAACCCTAACCCTAACCCTAACCCTAACCCTAACCCTAACCCTAACCCTAACCCTAACCCTAACCCTAACCCTAACCCTAACCCTAACCCTAACCCTAACCCTAACCCTAACCCTAACCCTAACCCTAACCCTAACCCTAACCCTAACCCTAACCCTAACCCTAACCCTAACCCTAACCCTAACCCTAACCCTAACCCTAACCCTAACCCTAACCCTAACCCTAACCCTAACCCTAACCCTAACCCTAACCCTAACCCTAACCCTAACCCTAACCCTAACCCTAACCCTAACCCTAACCCTAACCCTAACCCTAACCCTAACCCTAACCCTAACCCTAACCCTAACCCTAACCCTAACCCTAACCCTAACCCTAACCCTAACCCTAACCCTAACCCTAACCCTAACCCTAACCCTAACCCTAACCCTAACCCTAACCCTAACCCTAACCCTAACCCTAACCCTAACCCTAACCCTAACCCTAACCCTAACCCTAACCCTAACCCTAACCCTAACCCTAACCCTAACCCTAACCCTAACCCTAACCCTAACCCTAACCCTAACCCTAACCCTAACCCTAACCCTAACCCTAACCCTAACCCTAACCCTAACCCTAACCCTAACCCTAACCCTAACCCTAACCCTAACCCTAACCCTAACCCTAACCCTAACCCTAACCCTAACCCTAACCCTAACCCTAACCCTAACCCTAACCCTAACCCTAACCCTAACCCTAACCCTAACCCTAACCCTAACCCTAACCCTAACCCTAACCCTAACCCTAACCCTAACCCTAACCCTAACCCTAACCCTAACCCTAACCCTAACCCTAACCCTAACCCTAACCCTAACCCTAACCCTAACCCTAACCCTAACCCTAACCCTAACCCTAACCCTAACCCTAACCCTAACCCTAACCCTAACCCTAACCCTAACCCTAACCCTAACCCTAACCCTAACCCTAACCCTAACCCTAACCCTAACCCTAACCCTAACCCTAACCCTAACCCTAACCCTAACCCTAACCCTAACCCTAACCCTAACCCTAACCCTAACCCTAACCCTAACCCTAACCCTAACCCTAACCCTAACCCTAACCCTAACCCTAACCCTAACCCTAACCCTAACCCTAACCCTAACCCTAACCCTAACCCTAACCCTAACCCTAACCCTAACCCTAACCCTAACCCTAACCCTAACCCTAACCCTAACCCTAACCCTAACCCTAACCCTAACCCTAACCCTAACCCTAACCCTAACCCTAACCCTAACCCTAACCCTAACCCTAACCCTAACCCTAACCCTAACCCTAACCCTAACCCTAACCCTAACCCTAACCCTAACCCTAACCCTAACCCTAACCCTAACCCTAACCCTAACCCTAACCCTAACCCTAACCCTAACCCTAACCCTAACCCTAACCCTAACCCTAACCCTAACCCTAACCCTAACCCTAACCCTAACCCTAACCCTAACCCTAACCCTAACCCTAACCCTAACCCTAACCCTAACCCTAACCCTAACCCTAACCCTAACCCTAACCCTAACCCTAACCCTAACCCTAACCCTAACCCTAACCCTAACCCTAACCCTAACCCTAACCCTAACCCTAACCCTAACCCTAACCCTAACCCTAACCCTAACCCTAACCCTAACCCTAACCCTAACCCTAACCCTAACCCTAACCCTAACCCTAACCCTAACCCTAACCCTAACCCTAACCCTAACCCTAACCCTAACCCTAACCCTAACCCTAACCCTAACCCTAACCCTAACCCTAACCCTAACCCTAACCCTAACCCTAACCCTAACCCTAACCCTAACCCTAACCCTAACCCTAACCCTAACCCTAACCCTAACCCTAACCCTAACCCTAACCCTAACCCTAACCCTAACCCTAACCCTAACCCTAACCCTAACCCTAACCCTAACCCTAACCCTAACCCTAACCCTAACCCTAACCCTAACCCTAACCCTAACCCTAACCCTAACCCTAACCCTAACCCTAACCCTAACCCTAACCCTAACCCTAACCCTAACCCTAACCCTAACCCTAACCCTAACCCTAACCCTAACCCTAACCCTAACCCTAACCCTAACCCTAACCCTAACCCTAACCCTAACCCTAACCCTAACCCTAACCCTAACCCTAACCCTAACCCTAACCCTAACCCTAACCCTAACCCTAACCCTAACCCTAACCCTAACCCTAACCCTAACCCTAACCCTAACCCTAACCCTAACCCTAACCCTAACCCTAACCCTAACCCTAACCCTAACCCTAACCCTAACCCTAACCCTAACCCTAACCCTAACCCTAACCCTAACCCTAACCCTAACCCTAACCCTAACCCTAACCCTAACCCTAACCCTAACCCTAACCCTAACCCTAACCCTAACCCTAACCCTAACCCTAACCCTAACCCTAACCCTAACCCTAACCCTAACCCTAACCCTAACCCTAACCCTAACCCTAACCCTAACCCTAACCCTAACCCTAACCCTAACCCTAACCCTAACCCTAACCCTAACCCTAACCCTAACCCTAACCCTAACCCTAACCCTAACCCTAACCCTAACCCTAACCCTAACCCTAACCCTAACCCTAACCCTAACCCTAACCCTAACCCTAACCCTAACCCTAACCCTAACCCTAACCCTAACCCTAACCCTAACCCTAACCCTAACCCTAACCCTAACCCTAACCCTAACCCTAACCCTAACCCTAACCCTAACCCTAACCCTAACCCTAACCCTAACCCTAACCCTAACCCTAACCCTAACCCTAACCCTAACCCTAACCCTAACCCTAACCCTAACCCTAACCCTAACCCTAACCCTAACCCTAACCCTAACCCTAACCCTAACCCTAACCCTAACCCTAACCCTAACCCTAACCCTAACCCTAACCCTAACCCTAACCCTAACCCTAACCCTAACCCTAACCCTAACCCTAACCCTAACCCTAACCCTAACCCTAACCCTAACCCTAACCCTAACCCTAACCCTAACCCTAACCCTAACCCTAACCCTAACCCTAACCCTAACCCTAACCCTAACCCTAACCCTAACCCTAACCCTAACCCTAACCCTAACCCTAACCCTAACCCTAACCCTAACCCTAACCCTAACCCTAACCCTAACCCTAACCCTAACCCTAACCCTAACCCTAACCCTAACCCTAACCCTAACCCTAACCCTAACCCTAACCCTAACCCTAACCCTAACCCTAACCCTAACCCTAACCCTAACCCTAACCCTAACCCTAACCCTAACCCTAACCCTAACCCTAACCCTAACCCTAACCCTAACCCTAACCCTAACCCTAACCCTAACCCTAACCCTAACCCTAACCCTAACCCTAACCCTAACCCTAACCCTAACCCTAACCCTAACCCTAACCCTAACCCTAACCCTAACCCTAACCCTAACCCTAACCCTAACCCTAACCCTAACCCTAACCCTAACCCTAACCCTAACCCTAACCCTAACCCTAACCCTAACCCTAACCCTAACCCTAACCCTAACCCTAACCCTAACCCTAACCCTAACCCTAACCCTAACCCTAACCCTAACCCTAACCCTAACCCTAACCCTAACCCTAACCCTAACCCTAACCCTAACCCTAACCCTAACCCTAACCCTAACCCTAACCCTAACCCTAACCCTAACCCTAACCCTAACCCTAACCCTAACCCTAACCCTAACCCTAACCCTAACCCTAACCCTAACCCTAACCCTAACCCTAACCCTAACCCTAACCCTAACCCTAACCCTAACCCTAACCCTAACCCTAACCCTAACCCTAACCCTAACCCTAACCCTAACCCTAACCCTAACCCTAACCCTAACCCTAACCCTAACCCTAACCCTAACCCTAACCCTAACCCTAACCCTAACCCTAACCCTAACCCTAACCCTAACCCTAACCCTAACCCTAACCCTAACCCTAACCCTAACCCTAACCCTAACCCTAACCCTAACCCTAACCCTAACCCTAACCCTAACCCTAACCCTAACCCTAACCCTAACCCTAACCCTAACCCTAACCCTAACCCTAACCCTAACCCTAACCCTAACCCTAACCCTAACCCTAACCCTAACCCTAACCCTAACCCTAACCCTAACCCTAACCCTAACCCTAACCCTAACCCTAACCCTAACCCTAACCCTAACCCTAACCCTAACCCTAACCCTAACCCTAACCCTAACCCTAACCCTAACCCTAACCCTAACCCTAACCCTAACCCTAACCCTAACCCTAACCCTAACCCTAACCCTAACCCTAACCCTAACCCTAACCCTAACCCTAACCCTAACCCTAACCCTAACCCTAACCCTAACCCTAACCCTAACCCTAACCCTAACCCTAACCCTAACCCTAACCCTAACCCTAACCCTAACCCTAACCCTAACCCTAACCCTAACCCTAACCCTAACCCTAACCCTAACCCTAACCCTAACCCTAACCCTAACCCTAACCCTAACCCTAACCCTAACCCTAACCCTAACCCTAACCCTAACCCTAACCCTAACCCTAACCCTAACCCTAACCCTAACCCTAACCCTAACCCTAACCCTAACCCTAACCCTAACCCTAACCCTAACCCTAACCCTAACCCTAACCCTAACCCTAACCCTAACCCTAACCCTAACCCTAACCCTAACCCTAACCCTAACCCTAACCCTAACCCTAACCCTAACCCTAACCCTAACCCTAACCCTAACCCTAACCCTAACCCTAACCCTAACCCTAACCCTAACCCTAACCCTAACCCTAACCCTAACCCTAACCCTAACCCTAACCCTAACCCTAACCCTAACCCTAACCCTAACCCTAACCCTAACCCTAACCCTAACCCTAACCCTAACCCTAACCCTAACCCTAACCCTAACCCTAACCCTAACCCTAACCCTAACCCTAACCCTAACCCTAACCCTAACCCTAACCCTAACCCTAACCCTAACCCTAACCCTAACCCTAACCCTAACCCTAACCCTAACCCTAACCCTAACCCTAACCCTAACCCTAACCCTAACCCTAACCCTAACCCTAACCCTAACCCTAACCCTAACCCTAACCCTAACCCTAACCCTAACCCTAACCCTAACCCTAACCCTAACCCTAACCCTAACCCTAACCCTAACCCTAACCCTAACCCTAACCCTAACCCTAACCCTAACCCTAACCCTAACCCTAACCCTAACCCTAACCCTAACCCTAACCCTAACCCTAACCCTAACCCTAACCCTAACCCTAACCCTAACCCTAACCCTAACCCTAACCCTAACCCTAACCCTAACCCTAACCCTAACCCTAACCCTAACCCTAACCCTAACCCTAACCCTAA
>NC_086374.1:915000-1122625 GCF_036588685.1 Mytilus trossulus
AGTCCCGGAAAAGGAAAAAAACACTAAACATGGAGCACAAGACACAATGAATCCAAAATTGGACCATAATATCAACCTATATATCGAATTTTCTAGTTAGTCAACGCTATAAGTTTTTGCTTATAGCAATTTTTCTTAATCTTTTGTAAACTGATGGGTTCACATATTGTTGTTCCGATAATATATTTGTTTGCCTCTGGCATACAAGTGTTATGATAGTTTCCGCTAGTTATCAAACAAGGGTTGGTCCATTTTTTCCTTCATGAAGAAATGTCAATACCAAGTCACGAATATGACAGTTGGGTTCCCTTTGTATGATGCATTTCAGCTTTGAATTTTGCCATTTAATAAGGGACTGTACGTCTTTAATTTTCCTTGGAGTTTGATATATGTTTTTTATTTTACTTTTACATTGTACTTTTCACAGATGCAAAGGCCTTAATTGTGTGATGCATATAAATAAAAACAAATGTATTCATAACCTACTTCATGAAAACTATAACTTACTTCAGTTTTAAATTCGGCCTCTAGCTTTGTAAAGTAGTTTTGTACTTTCGTCCAGAATGTAGATTGCATATTGAAAATCAATCTGGAAACATCTCTCAGGGACACTTCTATAAATTCTTCTGCAGTCTCCGCTTGTACCCGAACAGATTCGAATAGCTAACAAATATTTTAAAATTGTAATATTTAAAGAAAGAAGAACATTAATTATATACATCTATATATATTAAAGATATATGATTCAGGATGCACGCATTACAAGAGAAGCTTAACAAGTCAACGCATCATGTCTCTATGCTTTCATATTTTTCCGATTGTTTATTTATTATTACATAGTTATTATATATGTAAAGTCAACTTATGAATTTTGAACATCGATAAATTAATTGTTGCACAATTGAATCAAGATGATTTTCTTTGGTCGTAGTGAAACTACCAAATATATTCTATGCTTTTGTAGTGTCTTGATTTGTATCAAACTGTTCATAAATTTTCCGTTAATGAATTAGGAAACTGTTCAAAATAGTTAAACCCGTTGTTACACATATTTTGAATACAAATGATTTTAACCCTAACCCTAACCCTAACCGAAAAGAGTTTATCAAAAACAAACCTTAAGCTTTCGTTCACATGTCTCCATTCTCTTTTCTGTTATCTTGGATGTAGTTGCTTGCCTATAGTACTTCTGAAATTTAAAAGATAGTAAGCATTAATCATTGAAAAATAACTTCAGCTTGCAATCCGGATTTGTGTAGCACAGTATTGAATCAAACGCAACCCTTAGAAGACGTTGATGGTCGAAAACTGCGATCCTATTTCAGGACAGTTTCGGCTTTTATAACAATCATTTACAAAACGTATACGAAACTCATTAACTTTAGTTTTCAAAATTATGTTCATCCCCACAACATCTGAATGTCTCATATGGGTTAAAGATTAATACATATAGTAAAATCACACGCATACATGCTGTTAAAGTACACCTCTGGATTTTCATGTTTACATGATATATCGGTTTTTTAACCGGATTTTCAAAGAAAATACCGGATATTGATTTGGGGATGAACGGCGGATTGACGGGCAGACAGGCGGGCGGACGGTCGTCAGCTTAATGTTGTCCGTGCATTTACTCGTGAATTGTTCATCCAAAGCTTTTTAAAATTTAATATCTTGTTACTAACAACAAAATGGAGATGAAGTTAATACCTATTAGTATTTCATCAATTATTGAATTATTGGGGTTCTTCGATATGCTGATTCTAGCAATGTACTTATATTTTGGATATTGAACCATTATAAGTAAATGTTCAATTTCAAGTTTTTTTTACCACATTTATTTTGTGTCACAAACCCATGCTGTATTGAATATACAATCACAATTCAAATTCATAGCTGTTTTAAGTCTAAATGTTGTGTCTATACTTGCTCAATTGTTCAGGGTTTGAAAATCCGGTTTGCTGTCACTCTGGCAGCCTCTTGTTGAAAAATAATAATACTTTTCATCACTTGCCTCTTTTAATGCGCCAA
This sequence comes from Mytilus trossulus, assembly GCF_036588685.1. Lineage (NCBI taxonomy): Eukaryota > Metazoa > Mollusca > Bivalvia > Mytilida > Mytilidae > Mytilus > Mytilus trossulus. The sequence goes on from NC_086374.1 coordinate 917,032, forward strand.
TTTTTACTTCCACTTCAACAAATTCTTGTGTTCTCTGCTCAAGTGTTTGCTGTGTGTTTCGCAGTTTCAGTTCAAGTTCATTGATAGTTTCGGATTGCTTCATATAGTTGTCCACCATGTGTTGGTACTTAGATTTGAAATCCTCAACACTACAATAATAAAAATAACGAATTCATAAAGTGTTAATATCAGAGGCATACCTGGATTGCAAGTGAATGATTTGACCTTACCTTAATCTGTTCCAATGTTTAATTTGCGTCTCTATGATTATTTAATATCATTAAAACAGAAATTTGAATACTAACATCGTTTAGTGTTTAAGAAAAATCTGTCGATTTGAAATCGTGGATTTACAGACTTTTAGAGCGAAGTTTCCGGATTTTTTGTGAAATATTCACTTCTTTTGAAAGACTGCAATAAAAAAAATCAGATAATAAAAAAGAGAAAGGCATTATTGATTTCAATTTTCATTTACAGTTCAACGAGCTTATATTATCAACACTTTACAAAAATCTTCGACGTAACTAGAACTCAAAGTTTAAAAGGGTTGAATATTAGAACCCCTATATCTAATGTCCTCTTTTGAATACAAAAATGGTCTCAACCTAAAGTTTAAGTCACATACGAAAATTGCCAAATAAATATCCCTTTAATTATCTCACCTTTCTTTCAATCTTACAGTTTGCGTCTCTAGAGTGATGACCTCGCTTTGGAGCCTATCTACCGTCTTAATTTCGTCATGATACTCAGTCTTAAGGCTTTTAATTGCTTCACTGTATGACCTCCTCTCTGCTTCAAGTTTGCCCCATATTTTTGCATCATCTTTCACTACTTTGTTAATCAGTATGGACATTAAACGAGTGTTTAAATCATACATTCGGTCTTCCAAGGAACTTTTTGCAAATGCTGGTGTAAAATTAGCAACATGAGCAAAAACCTTTTCTTCAAAACTCTGAAACGAATCCGGAAATTAAAGACCGTGTAGTTCAATCAAATTAGATATGAAATAAATAAGTACTAAAGAATAGATAGTATACATCCCTTATACCATTAGGAAAAAAGTTATTATTATGTATATCAAACTTAATTAAAACATCTACATTCCGTTGTCGTTGCTTATTACCATATATTGGAGAACAAAAAAACTACAGGCTAACGTTGATGATCAATGCAGGTAATGGTATCGACCAAATAGTAATAATAATAATCTAATTGAAGTCGAAGTAATAAGATGCATATCATGTGTATTTGCGAATTTATTTTTTATCAGTTTTAATCTGTTTTACGGTCTCAATACTTTAAGTGTGTGTTGATTTATCATTTTAATTGATAAGATTTGAACATCGATAAACTATTGTTGCTTTTATTTACTCGACTAAAACTCCTCTGTACACACTGATTTTCTTAGTCTATCGAACTTACACCCATGCATTTACCATGTAAACACTGAGTTTCAAATGCACATATCAAATCATATTCTCAGAAGAGGAATTTTTACTGGGGAGTTGTTTCGTTTGCTTGTTTACGAAACCTTTCTAATAATTAGCACTTGTTTGTTACATACACAGTGTTTGGTGCAGCAATGGACTTTACATACTTTAATTTCAATCCGCTGATTTCATATGAATCTATATATTATCCTATAATAAGTCATATATGAGATTCACACCTGTACTTTTTCTGGATAATTTGCAGCTTGGCATCCAAACTGACTCATCATCTTCAGCACCAGAAAACACAACAGATGCAGCTCCATCTTCGTATTCTTTCCTTCTTAAAAAAAGAAATATGAAACAATACTATCTAACAAGTTACAATAGTTTTCTTTTTTTAAACTGCTTTATCATTTATTTATACCTACCTATAAAATAAAACTTCTAACTAATACATATAAATACATATTTTTTTCAAGCTCATATTACTAGTATACCATGATAGACTCCAAACAATATGTTTTATTCCATATAAATATTATTTCAGTAGGTTTTTCAATATGAAAGTTTAATAAAACAGTGTATCTATCTAAACAAACTTTTTTACATAAATGAGGCCGTTAGTTTTCTCGCTTGAATTGTTTTACATTGTCTTATCGGGGCCTTTTATAGCTGACTATATGCGGTATAGGCTTTGCTCATTGTTGAAGGCCGTACGGTGACCTATAATTGTCAATGTTTGTGTCATTTTGGTCTTTTGTGGATAGTTGTCTCATTGGCAATCATATCACACCTTAATTTTATAATATCTATCTAAAGAAACTGTTCATTGCTGTACGCGTCAATTGCAAAGTTACGATTGGCTTAGACAGATGTATGAAAAAACAAAACAAATATTTACTACATCCTAAACTATATAAATGCATCTAAACACACCATCAAACTTATAGCTAAAAGCTGAGGGCAGATATATTCAATAGGTAGATACATTTTCTTATCTAGGAACTGTGGTTAGTACAGAAGATCCAACAAAAAAGATATTAAAAGTAGACTAGACAAGCCGAAATCTACATTTCAAAGACTGCGACCCATTTGGATGTCCAAACAATACAACAGGAAATTAAACCTAAGGCTATATAACATTAATGTTAAACAATCCTTCTGTAGAGAAGTGAATGCTGGAAAGTGATAAAAACAGATACACCACAATTTTCTTAGCCGAATCTGCAAAATCTTTTAGCCGAACCGTATTTCAAATGAACATCTCCTTTAAATGACCAAATGTATCTGAATCAAATACAATAGAGGCGCTTCATATGACTGGGGATTGTTCCCAAGATGCCTGTATCCAATATAACCAGGATAACTCTTAGATTGACAATAAAGGTGAAGAGACCAAGACAAAGGGCCAAAACCTGGAGCCGAACAATAAAGCATAAGTTTGTATTCATCTTTCACTCCTTATGAAATATTTGATAAACCTACGGACTTTAAAACGCAACACATATTTGGTTTATTTTTTAAATCAAATTATGACGTATATTCATATCATTGATAATCAATCGTACATTTTTTTAATTAAAAAATCAATACCTGAATTTTCACAGAAAATCAAACATGGCGAACTTTTGACGTCGCACGAAATTCTTGACGCCCAATTTGAAACGCATACATGATTTTCTGGAGATTTTCCTTGATTTTTTTGCCAAGTTTTAGTCAGCAAAAAATTGTTAATTTTCCTTTTAATGTGACTGATAAATTGAAATTGAGTCATTCAAAATTTACAAAAGGAATTAAGTGCACGTTCAATTGGAAACTTGGTCACGCCATACAACTAATTTTAAGTATCAAAAACATCAGACCAAATTGTCATAGTTCAAAGGACCATTTATGGACCTAGTCAACCTGTATTTTAACGTCACGTCATTCTTATCAAAATAGACAACGGCATTTACATCACAGTATAACGGCTACAACGTGAGTTTTTTTTTATTATATCGTTTTATGTCATGGTAGGCAGATTTATATCAGCAAATTTCCTCGTATTCTGAAATTTTTATATTCTATTTTTAGAAATTTCCCTATGACGTCAAGTTTTGTGAAGTTAATACTTTCGTTGAACGCACTGTTCTGTAATGAATAGGTTTAAGTCGTTCTTTTTATTCTGTGGTTTACGTGTTAAAATGCATATTACTTAAATTCTCGGTCTTGTATGTTATAACATGTATTTGTACTGTATTTCTGTGAAGTAATGTTGTCATTTTATCGGTATTTTGATATTAACATATAAGCGGGATATTTAACTAGCCATAAAACCAGGTTCAACCCACCATTTTGTTTCAAAATGTCATGTACCAAGTCAGCAATACGGCAGTTGTTATAAAATAGTTCGTTTTCCGTTTTAATGGATTTTTGTCGTCTTTTATGGAGCCGTTCAGTGTTTCAGTGTTTCCGTCTTTTTTTTTTTTTATTTTAAAATTAATGTGTTTCCCTCAATTATGGTTTAACCCAGATTTTTTCAGTTAAATCGATTTATGACTATTGAACAGTGGTATTCTACTAATGGCTTTATAAAATTGAGAAAAAAAATGTGGAATGTGTCAAGGCGACAACAACCCGACCATAGAGCAGACAACAGCCGAAGGCCAACAATGGGTTTTAAATGTAGCGATAAACTCCCGCACCCGTAGACTTCCTTCAGCTGGCCCCTAAAGAAACGCATCCAGGTTCGGGAATTTCTCGTTGCATTGAAGACCTGTTGGTTATCGTCTGCTGTTGTCTGCTCTATGGTCGGGTTGTTGTCTCTTTTTCACATTCCCCATTTCCATTCGCAATTTTATCTATACATATACGGCAGATCAGGAGAAACGTATACGAAATTTAAAGAAGGGATCAATTGTTCAAACAGGATCGAGTCAAATAGGTACATGGCTTTGCGTGTTTATGCCTAAGTTAATTGTAAATATGATCAATTGATTAGAAAAATGGATTCATCGCATTATATTCTATTCAAATGTAGTAAGAGAAGGCTTTTAACATTCTAAAAATAACACACATATTTATCATTTGATCATGTACTACAGTTTACATCAACACGTCTATTCAATGGCATGGGTCGAGGTTAAGACTTTTTAAATACCTTTTAGTGGTCTGGTTGGAAAAAGGACTATTCAATGTGTCAGTCAATGTAATTGCAATGCGTGGGATGAATTCAGAACATTTAGTGTCCACATTACTCGGTACGTATTTTTTTAATCAGTTCTAAGAAATACAAACAACTTGATTGAACTCCGAGCAATTTAACTTTTAAGAATTTTGATATTTTATATTTTTACTTAATCAATTGAAAACAGCAATATATTTCTTTGAAAAGGTATAAAAAGTATTCACGACAAAATTGGATTCCAATGTATTTTAAAATTTGGGAATTCCTTAAACAGACAAAACCAAACCTCGGTTAAATCAACAATCTATAGATTTATTTCATATTTAAGATTGAAACCCATTATTGTAGAAAAACTATGATGTGTTTTATTCAATAACAAAAAGTAGCTAATTGTGAATATGAAAGGTTCGCGATTAGGATTACAGATATCAAATTTTACAGCAGATATGTTACTAAATGTTAATAAACATTTGAATACATATTGTTCCTAAATATAAATTAGTAGTTTAAAATACGAGTTTGAATTAGATATTCCTATTTTAAATTTAAAAAGACAAGAAGAAAAAAAACCACCCCACTGAAAAACAGGACACGATAAAACTATTTGATTTAGAAGAAATACCGACATAGCTAGATAACACTACACATTTATTTCCCGTACATGAGGAATATATGAAGATTTGTTTACCAAGAATATTCATTTTTCACGATTGCTTTGCCCGAGGGAAATATGATTTTCCAGGGTTTGGAAAATCTTCATATCTCTCGAAGCCCGGGGAATTAGATTTTTATTCCCTTGCAAAAGTGTTGAACATAAAATAGTAATTTTACATCCTTTTTTTCTTGATTCGATTGTTTTTGATTTTGCTATTTGAAAAGGGACTTTCCGTTTTGCATTTCCTCAGAGTTCGACAAACACATTAATTAACAGTACGCATCAAAAGTTAATTTTCAGTCTTATTCTTAACGTCTAAATTTTAACATGATAATGTTTTTTGCTATCTCTTTTTATAAAAATAAGAATTTCAAATCGTTATTTTCATTAACCACGCGTAACGTCGCACGGTGTAGTCCCAATATTTCAGAGGGGAATATGATTCTCAAAGGAGAATATGATCATCAAAGGGGAATATGAAATTTGTTCAATGACACGTGGTATAGTCTCAACCAATCAGATTTTGTTTAATCTATTAATATGTATAAACAGTTAAATAAAAGTTATTAACTAATTACAAACACAATTCTTTATAAATATTCTTGTCAGTGTTGTAGAATGCATCACATAACATTATTACAACTCTTATCTAATTTATATCCATTTTCTAGAAATTAAACCGTGACGACACTTTTTGAGGCGTTGATACATTCGCGTGACGGACAATTCTAATTATTTTACGTCTTCGTTGTTATTTTTGGTTACCATGTCGTAAAGTACTTGTGTGTATTTCTCTGTTCTGAATGTTCTTGTCTTTATTTGTAATGTATTCCTGTCATGTTATGTTGTCATTTCAGCAGTCTATTTAACAAAGCCATAAAGCTCGAGGTTTGGTTAGCCTATAAACCAGGTTCAACTCATCATATCTTTTCTTAAAATGTCATGTACCAAGTCAAGAATATAGCAGTTGTTATCTAATAGTACTATGTTTCTTGTATTGTTGTTTTTGTTGCACTTCGGCGTTTCTTTTGTTTTGTAGTTTCCCTCGTTTTTTTTTGGTGTGCAACCTGGATTTGTTTTCTCTTATTAGATTTATGTCCTTTGAAGAACGGTACACTGTTGTTGCCTTTATTTCTCGTATTCAATGATACCTGACTTAAAATATACCTGGCTATCAATAATACGCCATACGCTCATTTCGAATTTCAACACTCGTGAGCAGCGTTAAGAAAAAAACGGCCAACTGATGTAGGTCAAGTTATTTGTCATAACAGCAAAGAAAAATGCAATACAGATATTATTTCATATTTGAAAAAAGAAAGAACAACTGTTGGCCGGCACATTAAATATAAACAGCATTCAAACCCAAAACATCTAGTATAATTGCTTTTAGTTTTTATTGATGCCACCAGTTCCAGCATGAGAAAAACCTCAGTTATTAGTAACAATTGTCACATTGTACGTGATATAAATTTCGAAAACTGTCAGATGTCAGATCTATGATTCAAAATTTGGCACCATCGTTTGATAAGTAAGCGGAAAATATCAACCGGGAAAATAGTTCACCAACATGGTTATACAATTTGTAGATATATTAGAATATTTCAGATTATTGAATAAATCCCTAGGCTCACACAAAAATAAAATAAAATATCCACGAATCATAACCATAAATGATTAATTATAAGGGTCTATAAGCTCCAAAGTTTTATATAACCAAAAATTGCCATACGTGTGTTTCGTCTACAAAAGATCATTAATGGACGAACACTTAAAGAGGAAAAAAAGGGTCGAAATTAAAGAGTATTCAGGAAACACACGTCCGCGAGGTTTTTATCAAATATAAGTTAAAATTATTAATGGGTTAAAACAAATTCCAATTGATTTGAAATATTCGAGTTTTTCAAACAGTTGATACAAATTAAGACCATATCAATGACAAGCATCGTCTGACGTTCTGACCACATAATTAGGTCTAAAATTATTGAAAAACTTACCTTGAGATTGTCAGATGTAAAGTCCATGCGTTTGTGAAAGTGCCATCCCTATATATACGTACGGTATATCTTATTTCCAAGAAATTGGGTTTTAACAAGTTATTTTTTCGTATCCTATAGACGAAGACCGATAGGAGCGTCGTTTCCATGGATAGACAGGGAGATGTTTAGTTGTGATCTTAGTATAAGATTATTCTATAATGAATACGACAGTTGTTATCCATTCGTTTGATGTGTTTGGACTTTTGATTTTGCCTTTTGATTTTTGATTTTCCTTTTTGAATTTTCCTCGGAGTTCAGTATTTTTGTGTTTTTACTTTTTTCTATATTAGATTGTTAAAAAAATCCTATTCATAACTTTCTTTTTGTTTCTTTTTGTTTTTGTTTTTGTGTATTTGTTGTAACAGTATAAACAATTGGTTACATATATGTAGTACCACAGTTTTTACGTATAGACTTATGAACTGTTCAATCATTTAATCTTATCTGATTAAAAAAAAATATAATTGATTTGTTTAGAATAAAAGTATTATTAATATTATTTTCAGGTTCATATTTCTAGCACAACAAGATGTATTTGACACACTTTACTTTATTACATATAAGAATAACTCTTAATTTTTTTCTAAATTGTTGGGTTTTTAATAAAACAGTGCATCCATCTGACGAAACTGTTCACTCGTGTGTAGTGCAAAGATACACAGATGTATTTGATAATAAAAATTTATCAATTAAATACATTTTCTTCATAAGAAAATGTCTGTACCATGTAAGGAATATGAGAGTGGTTATTATGTAAGGAATATGAGAGTGGTTATTATGTAAGGAATATGAGAGTGGTTATTATGTAAGGAATATGAGAGTGGTTATTATGTAAGGAATATGAGAGTGGTTATTCATTTGTTTGATGCGCTGAGATTTTGATTTTGCCATATGACAAGGAACTTTCCAATTTGAGTTTTCCACAGAATTAGTTTTTTTTTGTATTTTACTTTTTAGATAGATACCCATAATCTTGAAAAATACCTGTTCAATCCTATAAAACTAATGATTGATAAAGTGAAAAAAAATTACATATTCAGTCCTATAAAACTAATGATTGATAAAGTGAACAAAAATTACATATTCAGTCCTATAAAACTAATGATTGATAAAGTGAACAAAAACTACATAGTCAGTCCTATAAAACTAATAATTGATAAAGAGAACAAAAACTACATAGTCAGTCATATATAACTAATAATTGATAAAGAGAACAAAAATTACATAGTCAGTCCTATATAACTAATAATTGATAAAGTGAACAAAATTACATAGTCAGTCATATATAACTAATAATTGATAAAGAGAACAAAAATTACATAGTCAGTCATATATAACTAATAATTGATAAAGAGAACAAAATTACATAGTCAGTCATATATAACTAATGATTGATAAAGAGAACAAAAATTACATATTCAGTCCTATAAAACTAATAATTGATAAAGAGAACAAAATTACATAGTCAGTCATATATAACTAATGATTGATACAGAGAACAAAATTACATAGTCAGTCCTATAAAACTAATAATTGATAAAGAGAACAAAAACTACATAGTCAGTCCTATATAACTAATAATTGATAAAGAGAACAAAATTACATATTCAGTCCTATATAACTAATGATTGATAAAGAGAACAAAAATTACATAGTCAGTCCTATATAACTAATAATTGATAAAGAGAACAAAATTACATATTCAGTCCTATATAACTAATAATTGATAAAGTGAACAAAAATTACATAGTCAGTCATATATAACTAATGATTGATAAAGTGAACAAAAATTACATAGTCAGTCCTATATAACTAATAATTGATAAAGTGAACAAAATTACATAGTCAGTCATATATAACTAATAATTGATAAAGAGAACAAAAATTACATAGTCAGTCCTATATAACTAATGATTGATAAAGTGAACAAAAATTACATAGTCAGTCCTATAAAACTAATGATTGATAAAGTGAACAAAAATTACATAGTCAGTCCTATATAACTAATGATTGATAAAGAGAACAAAATTACATAGTCAGTCCTATAAAACTAATGATTGATAAAGTGAACAAAAACTACATAGTCAGTCCTATAAAACTAATAATTGATAAAGAGAACAAAAACTACATAGTCAGTCATATATAACTAATAATTGATAAAGAGAACAAAAATTACATAGTCAGTCCTATATAACTAATAATTGATAAAGTGAACAAAATTACATAGTCAGTCATATATAACTAATAATTGATAAAGTGAACAAAATTACATAGTCAGTCCTATAAAACTAATGATTGATAAAGTGAACAAAAATTACATAGTCAGTCCTATAAAACTAATGATTGATAAAGTGAACAAAAATTACATAGTCAGTCCTATAAAACTAATGATTGATAAAGTGAACAAAAATTACATAGTCAGTCATATATAACTAATGATTGATAAAGAGAACAAAAATTACATAGTCAGTCATATATAACTAATAATTGATAAAGTGAACAAAAACTACATAGTCAGTCCTATATAACTAATAATTGATAAAGTGAACAAAAATTACATAGTCAGTCCTATATAACTAATGATTGATAAAGTGAACAAAAACTACATAGTCAGTCCTATATAACTAATGATTGATAAAGTGAACAAAATTACATAGTCAGTCCTATATAACTAATAATTGATAAAGAGAACAAAAATTACATAGTCAGTCCTATATAACTAATAATTGATAAAGAGAACAAAATTACATAGTCAGTCCTATATAACTAATGATTGATAAAGTGAACAAAAATTACATAGTCAGTCATATATAACTAATAATTGATAAAGTGAACAAAAACTACATAGTCAGTCCTCTATAACTAATAATTGATACAGAGAACAAAAATTACATAGTCAGTCCTATATAACTAATGATTGATACAGAGAACAAAAATTACATAGTCAGTCCTATAAAACTAATGATTGATAAAGTGAACAAAAACTACATAGTCAGTCATATATAACTAATAATTGATAAAGAGAACAAAACTACATAGTCAGTCCTATATAACTAATGATTGATAAAGAGAACAAAAACTACATAGTCAGTCATATATAACTAATAATTGATAAAGAGAACAAAAATTACATAGTCAGTCCTATATAACTAATGATTGATAAAGTGAACAAAAATTACATAGTCAGTCATATAAAACTAATGATTGATAAAGTGAACAAAAACTACATAGTCAGTCATATAAAACTAATGATTGATAAAGAGAACAAAATTACATAGTCAGTCATATATAACTAATGATTGATAAAGAGAACAAAAATTACATAGTCAGTCCTATAAAACTAATAATTGATAAAGTGAACAAAATTACATAGTCAGTCATATAAAACTAATGATTGATAAAGTGAACAAAAACTACATAGTCAGTCCTATATAACTAATGATTGATAAAGAGAACAAAAACTACATAGTCAGTCATATATAACTAATAATTGATAAAGAGAACAAAATTACATAGTCAGTCCTATATAACTAATAATTGATAAAGAGAACAAAATTACATAGTCAGTCCTATAAAACTAATAATTGATAAAGAGAACAAAATTACATAGTCAGTCATATATAACTAATGATTGATAAAGTGAACAAAAACTACATAGTCAGTCCTATAAAACTAATGATTGATAAAGTGAACAAAAATTACATAGTCAGTCATATAAAACTAATAATTGATAAAGAGAACAAAATTACATAGTCAGTCCTATATAACTAATAATTGATAAAGAGAACAAAATTACATAGTCAGTCATATATAACTAATAATTGATAAAGTGAACAAAATTACATAGTCAGTCCTATATAACTAATAATTGATAAAGAGAACAAAATTACATAGTCAGTCATATATAACTAATAATTGATAAAGTGAACAAAAATTACAAAGTCAGGCATATATAACTAATAATTGATAAAGAGAACAAAAATTACATAGTCAGTCATATATAACTAATAATTGATAAAGTGAACAAAAATTACATAGTCAGTCATATATAACTAATAATTGATAAAGAGAACAAAAATTACATAGTCAATCCTATATAACTAATGATTGATAAAGTGAACAAAAACTACATAGTCAGTCCTCTATAACTAATAATTGATAAAGAGAACAAAATTACATAGTCAGTCATATATAACTAATAATTGATAAAGTGAACAAAAATTACAAAGTCAGGCATATATAACTAATAATTGATAAAGAGAACAAAAATTACATAGTCAGTCATATATAACTAATAATTGATAAAGTGAACAAAAATTACATAGTCAGTCCTATATAACTAATAATTGATAAAGAGAACAAAAATTACATAGTCAGTCCTATATAACTAATGATTGATAAAGTGAACAAAATTACATAGTCAGTCATATATAACTAATGATTGATACAGAGAACAAAATTACATAGTCAGTCATATATAACTAATAATTGATAAAGAGAACAAAAATTACATAGTCAGTCCTATATAACTAATAATTGATAAAGAGAACAAAAATTACATAGTCAGTCCTATATAACTAATAATTGATAAAGAGAACAAAAATTACATAGTCAGTCCTATATAACTAATAATTGATAAAGAGAACAAAATTACATAGTCAGTCCTATATAACTAATAATTGATAAAGAGAACAAAAATTACATAGTCAGTCATATATAACTAATGATTGATACAGAGAACAAAATTACATAGTCAGTCCTATATAACTAATGATTGATAAAGTGAACAAAAATTACATAGTCAGTCCTATATAACTAATGATTGATAAAGAGAACAAAAATTACATAGTCAGTCATATATAACTAATAATTGATAAAGTGAACAAAATTACATATTCAGTCCTATATAACTAATAATTGATAAAGAGAACAAAAATTACATAGTCAGTCCTATAAAACTAATGATTGATAAAGAGAACAAAAATTACATAGTCAGTCATATATAACTAATAATTGATAAAGAGAACAAAAATTACATAGTCAGTCCTATATAACCAATGATTGATAAAGAGAACAAAAATTACATAGTCAGTCCTATATAACTAATAATTGATAAAGTGAACAAAAATTACATAGTCAGTCCTATATAACCAATGATTGATAAAGTGAACAAAAACTACATAGTCAGTCCTATATAACTAATGATTGATAAAGTGAACAAAAATTACATAGTCAGTCCTATAAAACTAATGATTGATAAAGTGAACAAAAACTACATAGTCAGTCCTATATAACTAATGATTGATAAAGTGAACAAAAACTACATAGTCAGTCCTATATAACTAATAATTGATAAAGTGAACAAAAACTACATATTCAGTCCTATAAAACTAATGATTGATAAAGGGAACAAAAATTACATAGTCAGTCATATATAACTAATAATTGATAAAGAGAACAAAAACTACATAGTCAGTCATATATAACTAATGATTGATAAAGAGAACAAAAACTACATAGTCAGTCCTATATAACTAATAATTGATAAAGTGAACAAAAACTACATAGTCAGTCATATATAACTAATGATTGATAAAGAGAACAAAAACTACATAGTCAGTCCTATATAACTAATAATTGATAAAGTGAACAAAAACTACATAGTCAGTCATATATAACTAATGATTGATAAAGAGAACAAAAACTACATAGTCAGTCCTATATAACTAATAATTGATAAAGAGAACAAAATTACATAGTCAGTCATATATAACTAATGATTGATAAAGAGATCAAAACTACATAGTCAGTCATATATAACTAATAATTGATAAAGAGAACAAAATTACATAGTCAGTCATATATAACTAATGATTGATAAAGTGAACAAAATTACATAGTCAGTCCTATATAACTAATAATTGATAAAGTGAACAAAAACTACATAGTCAGTCCTATATAACTAATGATTGATAAAGTGAACAAAAATTACATAGTCAGTCATATATAACTAATAATTGATAAAGAGAACAAAAATTACATAGTCAGTCATTTATAACTAATAATTGATAAAGAGAACAAAAATTACATAGTCAGTCATATATAACTAATAATTGATAAAGAGAACAAAAATTACATAGTCAGTCATATATAACTAATAATTGATAAAGAGAACAAAAATTACATAGTCAGTCATATATAACTAATAATTGATAAAGAGAACAAAAATTACATAGTCAGTCATATATAACTAATAATTGATAAAGAGAACAAAAATTACATAGTCAGTCATATATAACTAATAATTGATAAAGAGAACAAAAATTACATAGTCAGTCATTTATAACTAATAATTGATAAAGAGAACAAAAATTACATAGTCAGTCATTTATAACTAATAATTGATAAAGAGAACAAAATTACATAGTCAGTCATATATAACTAATAATTGATAAAGAGAACAAAAATTACATAGTCAGTCATATATAACTAATAATTGATAAAGTGAACAAAAATTACATAGTCAGTCCTATATAACTAATAATTGATAAAGAGAACAAAAATTACATAGTCAGTCCTATATAACTAATGATTGATAAAGAGAACAAAAATTACATAGTCAGTCCTATATAACTAATAATTGATAAAGTGAACAAAAATTACATAGTCAGTCCTATAAAACTAATGATTGATAAAGGGAACAAAAATTACATAGTCAGTCATATATAACTAATAATTGATAAAGAGAACAAAAATTACATAGTCAGTCATATATAACTAATAATTGATAAAGAGAACAAAAATTACATAGTCAGTCATTTATAACTAATAATTGATAAAGAGAACAAAAATTACATAGTCAGTCATATATAACTAATAATTGATAAAGAGAACAAAATTACATAGTCAGTCATATATAACTAATAATTGATAAAGAGAACAAAATTACATAGTCAGTCATATATAACTAATAATTGATAAAGAGAACAAAATTACATAGTCAGTCATATATAACTAATAATTGATAAAGAGAACAAAAATTACATAGTCAGTCATATATAACTAATAATTGATAAAGAGAACAAAAATTACATAGTCAGTCATATATAACTAATGATTGATAAAGAGAACAAAAATTACATAGTCAGTCATATATAACTAATAATTGATAAAGTGAACAAAAATTACATAGTCAGTCATTTATAACTAATAATTGATAAAGTGAACAAAAATTACATAGTCAGTCCTATATAACTAATAATTGATAAAGAGAACAAAATTACATAGTCAGTCATATATAACTAATAATTGATAAAGAGAACAAAATTACATAGTCAGTCCTATAAAACTAATAATTGATAAAGTGAACAAAATTACATAGTCAGTCCTATATAACTAATAATTGATAAAGAGAACAAAAATTACATAGTCAGTCATATATAACTAATAATTGATAAAGAGAACAAAATTACATAGTCAGTCATATATAACTAATAATTGATAAAGAGAACAAAATTACATAGTCAGTCATATATAACTAATAATTGATAAAGGGAACAAAATTACATAGTCAGTCATATATAACTAATAATTGATAAAGAGAACAAAATTACATAGTCAGTCATATATAACTAATAATTGATAAAGTGAACAAAAATTACATAGTCAGTCATTTATAACTAATGATTGATAAAGTGAACAAAAATTACATAGTCAGTCATATATAACTAATAATTGATAAAGAGAACAAAAATTACATAGTCAGTCATATATAACTAATAATTGATAAAGAGAACAAAAATTACATAGTCAGTCATTTATAACTAATGATTGATAAAGTGAACAAAAATTACATAGTCAGTCATATATAACTAATAATTGATAAAGAGAACAAAAATTACATAGTCAGTCATTTATAACTAATGATTGATAAAGAGAACAAAAATTACATAGTCAGTCATTTATAACTAATAATTGATAAAGTGAACAAATCATACAGGATGTTATAGATGAAGCCATTTTGTACCATTTTATTACCTTATTAAAGGTTTTCCTTATTAATAAGTTTTGGTAGTATGACTCTTGACCTGGCTTAGTACCAGTGAATCCAGATTTCGGATTTGATCCTTAGACGCTTCTGTTGCGATTCAGACATATGAGGTTTATGTCATATTGATATCATTTGATATACCCCTGTGTTTGTACTTTTGGGGAAACTGTGTATATTTCATCATGATTTACCCTTCTGAGTGCAATACCAACAATTCTTTATTTTTTTAAATACGTTTATTTGATTGATTTGATTGTTTGTTTGACAATTTTGCCATTTTCATGTCTGGGATGTTTGTTTGACAATTTTGCCATTTTCATGTCTGGGATGTTTGTTTACTCAATTTATGCTGTTAGATTATATCAATATGAAATACCTGTAAAAGTTGAAGTTTAGCTAGCTATAAAACCATATTTCACTCGCTGGTTCTTATGAATCGAATGTATTATAAGATAAGAGAAAGCAGATCCTGTTCCACTTGTGGCACCCGTCTTGTTGCTCATGTTAGTGCAAATCAGGAGGCAAGTATATTTCGGTATGTCGCATTCGTGAGCAAGGGGCGGGATTGTAGTTACTACATCAGGAACATATTTGCTATCATCTGTGAATTGAATATTCCATATTGGTCAATCAACTCGTAACGGCGTCCGTTACAGAGTCCGTAACTAAAACAAAGGAATGATGTAGTTACATGGCAGTTCTGTTTTGTGAGTTGATATAGTGAAGCGATGTATTACCTACATATGTAATCAAGTTCCCATCTTTACTTAAACTTATAAAATTAAGATATGAAACAAAAATGTGCAAGTTATTACATAAATTGATTCAAATTGAAAACCGATACAAAATTTACAAAAGAGATAAACTGTGTCGAATAAAATATTCATATATATGTTTTAGTAACTTGATAACTTGAAAATTGTAAATTATTAGAAAACTTGGTTAATCGCATATATACTATTTGAACTTCAAATTAAGTCAGAGAAAATAGTTAAATAACAAAAATACCGAGCTCCGAGGAAAATTCTTAACAGAAAGTATCTAAGGAAATTGTAAAATCAAAAGCTCAATCACATCAAACGAATAGATAACAACTGTTATATTCCTGACTTGGTATAGGCATTTTTTTTTTATGTAAAAGAAACTTTGATTAAACCTGTTTTTATAAATCAAAGCTAGCTTAACCTCACTTGTCTGAAATCGCAAAACATTCCATTATATTAACGATGTGTGAAAAAACCAAACAGATATAATAGGTGAATATATGAAAGAAAGATTTATTTCAACATTTAACCATTCATACCATTACTGGGAATTATATTATTAAAAATATTTTAAATCAACGTTTAAAGGAGTAACTGGTATGCAAGGTAATTGTCATAATAAAACATGTCACAACTTGGATATAAACTTTTGTTTTTCTTTTATCTAGCTCTCTTTGTTTAATTTGTAAAAGCTTGAATTGTTTACTCGACATTTGAACATAAACACGTCCATACAAGACATTATTTTAAATTTCGGTCTGTTTATATAATATTTTGTAATTCGGTTGGAAAAAAGATTAATGAACGTGTCATTTCATTTGATTGCTATGCGTGGGAAAACTTTCTTAAATTTGTTGTTCACATTACTAGCTATGTTTTTACACAACGTCATTAGTTCTTAGAATTGCGAACAAAAAGAACATTATACCCCCTGAATGGCTATTCAGACCTTTTACTATACGCCTACTTGCTGTGCCAAATCATTGAATCAGGAAAATGCATTCCAAGTCATGTCAATGACAGGCGGCATTAAACTTTTGAGAATTTTTATATTCCATATCGTTATTATATGAATTGAAAATAAGAAGAATTTACTTTCAAAAGTTATTAACCTATTAAAGAATATTGAAGTCTAACTTACAATCGGACAAAATGAAACGCCCGACTAAATTTATAAAATGTAGATGTATTCTATTGTAGAAATAACTATGAAGTGTTTCACTAAAGATTGATGAAAATTTGAAAAATTCTCGTTCTCGATTACAAAAATAAAACTTTACAGAAGATTAACTTTTGCTAAATGGCAACCACGTATTTTGATTTTGTTTTGTAATTATGAGTCACCATCATATAACACTGAATAAGACAGATCATAAATAAACTCATCATAGATACCAGGACTAAATGTTTTTAAAAACGCCAGACGCGCGTTTAGTCTACAAAAAACTTTTCAGTGACGCTCGAATCCCCAAAAGTTAAAAAGGACAAAAAAAGTACAAAGTTGAAGAGCATTTAGGACCAAAATTCCTAAAAGTTTTTAAACAGCTTAGATAATCTATGTCTGAGGTAGAAGACCTTAGTATTTCAAAAAAATCTAAATGTTGTAAACAGTTAATTTACAAATATAACCATATCAATGATAATTCATGTCAGCACAAAAAGATTGACTCTTATCCCCTGAACATACCTTCCAATAATTTTACTTTTGCCACCCGTTCAGGCATAAATTGCAGTAAAACTCAGTTATTCAGTTATTCGAAAATATTTTCCCCTTGTATGTGATATAAAATTCGAAATTGTCGGATCTATGATACAATATTTCAGCACCAATGTATTGTCTATACACCTTTTCGCTATCCTCAGCTGACCCGCCGCTTGAACTTTTGACGTCAAACAACAATCACTTTTCCATTTTGGCGTCAGATATTTTGCTTTATAACGTAAGTTTTTTACGGGTACGACAAATAGCGATAAGGTAGCACTCCACAGTTAGGTGTGTAGTTTCGCATTTTGGCCCCTGTGGATTTTTCAAATATGAGAGCTAGTGTGCAATAAAATTCATTTTTGGATAGCTGAGTATTAAAATAGCCTTTGTATTGGGTTTATATGAACATCAAGGTTATGTAATGTATGTAATATAGGCTGTTTTCTGTATGACAGTCCGTATTTGCATGTCCATACCATACATTGGTCCGGCAATTATTGCAATGTTTTTTTCCAACTTTTTATCGCACGAACTTTGTGATTGGATTTTACGAAAAAATGAGGCGAAAGACACCCAATTTTTATTTGATCATAAGGAAGATTTAAGAAAACAGTTTCTAAAAAGGTATCACTCAAAGGCATTGAAATTCTAGTTTGATCCAAATTTTGGGGGGATATATGACATGTTCACCCCCCTTTTTGCAATATTCTATGGTAAATAAATGCAGAATGTTGCCATGGATACACATGAAAGGAATTAACTTTCATCCTTTTAACTTTTGAAAATTGAATCTATGGAAGATACTGATTACATACATATGCACATGTACAACACAAACAGTTAGGTTAATGTATTAGAAATCAAGGAATAGGAGATGATAAAACATTTTGCGGCTCATTTTTAACTTTATTTTCTAACTGTGGAGTGCTACCTGATGGCAAATCAGAAAGCACAGAAATGCACTTTTTAAGATAAGATTGACCACAAATCTTTAGTCTTTTATGTTCTTGTTTTAGTTCTGAAGGTAAAAAAACTGCTAGGAATGCAATTTATGTTAATTTTATTATTTACTGTCCTTAGCAACCAAGTATACACATTTTGACACTTAGACATGTTGCGGTCTTAAATTTTTACTCCGTAAGCTTTGCCCTTGTAACCAAAGATTGCGCTTTATATGATAATCTCAGAATGTATCGCTTTATATTTTTGAATGCGAATAAGTCAAATGGCACTCGCACCACATCTTCCTATGTCTAAATAAACATTTTTAGCAGGATTTTATATTATAATTTGGTATTAATTAAATTTAATGATGCCAGTACTGTTAGAAATTTATACCCTGCTTGAGAGCTTCTAAACCAAGGTTAGGTATGCTATTCACAGCAAAAATTACCTATAAGTGCTTTCAAACACCTAAAATGTGTACAATTTGTTCTCTTATAAGGTAATTTTATAATTTCAAATAAAAAAAGGAGAAAGTTTTAGAAATTTACCCCAAAAATGAGACAGACTTGGGGTTTTTCACTATGATCCAGCATTTATTTTTAAATCACTTTTTGTCGCGTTTAAACATCAACTGCTAACCTTCATAAAATCTTTATTACTGAACCAATTTTAAAAATTAAGGTACCACTTTCATCGTAAAAGCTAGTAGAACACAGAAAATATAAAAAATGTTGATGCAGAAGGGAAAAAAATTCACCTTAAGGTAGCACTCCACAGTTAGGTGTGTAGTTTCGCATTTTGGCCCCTGTGGATTTTTCAAATATGAGAGCTAGTGTGCAATAAAATTCATTTTTGGATAGCTGAGTATTAAAATAGCCTTTGTATTGGGTTTATATGAACATCAAGGTTATGTAATGTATGTAATATAGGCTGTTTTCTGTATGACAGTCCGTATTTGCATGTCCATACCATACATTGGTCCGGCAATTATTGCAATGTTTTTTTCCAACTTTTTATCGCACGAACTTTGTGATTGGATTTTACGAAAAAATGAGGCGAAAGACACCCAATTTTTATTTGATCATAAGGAAGATTTAAGAAAACAGTTTCTAAAAAGGTATCACTCAAAGGCATTGAAATTCTAGTTTGATCCAAATTTTGGGGGGATATATGACATGTTCACCCCCCTTTTTGCAATATTCTATGGTAAATAAATGCAGAATGTTGCCATGGATACACATGAAAGGAATTAACTTTCATCCTTTTAACTTTTGAAAATTGAATCTATGGAAGATACTGATTACATACATATGCACATGTACAACACAAACAGTTAGGTTAATGTATTAGAAATCAAGGAATAGGAGATGATAAAACATTTTGCGGCTCATTTTTAACTTTATTTTCTAACTGTGGAGTGCTACCTGATGGCAAATCAGAAAGCACAGAAATGCACTTTTTAAGATAAGATTGACCACAAATCTTTAGTCTTTTATGTTCTTGTTTTAGTTCTGAAGGTAAAAAAACTGCTAGGAATGCAATTTATGTTAATTTTATTATTTACTGTCCTTAGCAACCAAGTATACACATTTTGACACTTAGACATGTTGCGGTCTTAAATTTTTACTCCGTAAGCTTTGCCCTTGTAACCAAAGATTGCGCTTTATATGATAATCTCAGAATGTATCGCTTTATATTTTTGAATGCGAATAAGTCAAATGGCACTCGCACCACATCTTCCTATGTCTAAATAAACATTTTTAGCAGGATTTTATATTATAATTTGGTATTAATTAAATTTAATGATGCCAGTACTGTTAGAAATTTATACCCTGCTTGAGAGCTTCTAAACCAAGGTTAGGTATGCTATTCACAGCAAAAATTACCTATAAGTGCTTTCAAACACCTAAAATGTGTACAATTTGTCCTCTTATAAGGTAATTTTATAATTTCAAATAAAAAAAGGGGAAAGTTTTAGAAATTTACCCCAAAAATGAGACAGACTTGGGGTTTTTCACTATGATCCAGCATTTATTTTTAAATCACTTTTTGTCGCGTTTAAACATCAACTGCTAACCTTCATAAAATCTTTATTACTGAACCAATTTTAAAAATTAAGGTACCACTTTCATCGTAAAAGCTAGTAGAACACAGAAAATATAAAAAATGTTGATGCAGAAGGGAAAAAATTTCACCTTAAGGTAGCACTCCACAGTTAGGTGTGTAGTTTCGCATTTTGGCCCCTGTGGATTTTTCAAATATGAGAGCTAGTGTGCAATAAAATTCATTTTTGGATAGCTGAGTATTAAAATAGCCTTTGTATTGGGTTTATATGAACATCAAGGTTATGTAATGTATGTAATATATGCTGTTTTCTGTATGACAGTCCGTATTTGCATGTCCATACCATACATTGATAAAAACTTTGTGATTGGATTTTACGAAAAAATGAGGCGAAAGACACCCAATTTTTATTTGATCATAAGGAAGATTTAAGAGAACAGTTTCTAAAAAGGTATCACTCAAAGGCATTGAAATTCTAGTTTGATCCAAATTTTGGGGGGATATATGACATGTTCACCCCCCTTTTTTGCAATATTCTATGGTAAATAAATGCAGAATGTTGCCATGGATACACATGAAAGGAATTAACTTTCATCCTTTTAACTTTTGAAAATTGAATCTATGGAAGATACTGATTACATACATATGCACATGTACAACACAAACAGTTAGGTTAATGTATTAGAAATCAAGGAATAGGAGATGATAAAACATTTTGCGGCTCATTTTTAACTTTATTTTCTAACTGTGGAGTGCTACCTAGTGGTGTATTTTTAAAACTGTAAAACGTCCACAAACATGGTTATAGAATCTATAGATTTAAAAAAAAAATCTAGACTAACACTTATAAATATAAAATTTAACCTTTAATAGTGAACTTCAAATCATCTCAGATAACGGATTTAAAAAAAAAGTAATTTTCCATTTCGGCTGTTTTCTGCTCTTTGGTCAGGTTGTTATCTATTTGACATTTCCCCCATTTCCATTCCCAATTCTACGCCGAACGTGTGTTTCGTCCACAAGTACTCATCAGTGATGCTGGAAAAATTAAATTAAAGAGGTCAAAACAGAGTACGAAAAAATGAAAACAACACGATATAAATGTCATACATCCGAATCATTTTTTTGGATTTACCTTCACCAGGAACGCGTTAAGCCGAGTTTTATGCCTGTCCCAAGTCAGGAGCCTGTAATTCAGTGGTTGTCGTTTGTTTATGTGTTAGATATTTGTTTTTCGTTAATTTTTTTTACATATATAAGGCCGTTAATTTTCTAGTTTGAATTGTTTTACATTGTCTTATCGGGGCCTTTTATAGCTGACTATGTGGTATGGGCTTTGTTCATTGTTGAAGGCCGTACGGTGACCTATAGTTGTTAATGTTTGTGTCATTTTGGTCTTTTGTGGATAGTTGTCTCAATGGCAATCATACCACATCTTCTTTTTTATATTTACGAAAGCCAAAGATGTGTAGATACCGAAAAGAGATATAAAACTTAAAGGACATAATAACATCTCAATCCATGTAATGGCAATTTTTCCTGGGGTAGTTGAAACCTTAGTTTTTGTATACTAGTAATATCAAAATTTATAAACGTAAAAATTGACCGTGTTTGCATGTTTTATTATTTTCATTGAGATCTCTTTTTTGTTTTAGATGCTCTGCATCTGTTTAGTAAACTTTGTGTTTTTCAAAAATGCTGGCCTCCCTGATGAGACTTTGATTGTCGAAATGCGAATCAGATACCGTTTATTTCAAAATATTTAGTGATGAAGGATCTACAAATGTGATGATATTGCAATAATTACCAGTAGTCAGAAGGTTGATTTAAGTATGGTGTCAACTAGAGTAGAGTAAGAAAAATTATCAACAGGAACTTAGCTAATTAAATAAATCTACTTTAAGGTTAAATGTCCGAAATCATTGGTCGTCTGCTTTCGTTAGTTATTGTACTTAAATGCATTTTAAAACCAATCTCTAGTGGACTTGTTTTTTTATGGAGGGTAATATTTTGAAAGTTATGCAAACAAAACTGTAATCATTTATAATGACCAGGCGATTATAAAGTTATCTTACGAATATTACATGACCGTAATGGCATGTCGTCATTTGTTTATTGATGTTGGGTTGCTGTCAAATGACATATACACAAACTAAATTTTATTAATATGTCTTCCTCTCAGAAATACTTTCTCTCAGTATATGCTTATTTTGTCTTTCTGTGCATTAATGATAACTATCAGAATCAATTGTTCACTTTACACGACTTCATATATTCATATACAAATTGTATACTGGTGGATATTTCATAATTATGTTTAACTTGTCTGGTTTATTGTGAATGTCGTAACACATATCTTAATCTTAGCTCCCATAGAATTAACCCATAATTGCTAACAACATATACAGTTTTTTTTTAACAAATCTTATTATTGAATGAACGAAGTATTTTAAATAATTATTTTAATCGTAGAATCTCAATTTGTTGACATTGTATTAACGATTAGTCTTTGTTAGAGGCTAACAATATAGCTAGGTCAATTTCGGGACCTAGATCAATTCATCAAGAATGTTTTAAGTTATGTAATATGTGTAATGTACTTCAGATGCAGATTATCTCATATGTGTTTACATATATCTTAAATGGGTTAAAACCGATATTATCTATATGAGGATGTACAAGGAAGAACGACTTAAACTTATGCTTTACGGTCATCAGCACGAATTGGTTGACTAGTATTTCGGCATGTTTGTGTCTGATATCGCTTGCAGTTGTTACAGTAAGTTTAGAAACCAGAATATAAGTCTGACCTATAACTATATCAATTGTGTTCTATTTCAAAATGTGATAGTTTGACTGAATGTGGATACGCGTCTGGTGATGTTTGCATCGCAAGCGACGCTATTCCTATCTACAATCTTGGAATTGTTCTTTTTACGATTCTCACAGTTTTTCGGATCATTTATATTGAGTTGTATCAGTTTAATATCTTAGAAATGTAAGGAGATTGATGATAAAAAGGAACCAAAACGGAATAGCCAAATTTATTTTAGGTCGACTTTCCCTTAAGGAGTTTCGAACTAAGTCCTCAATGCTCTTCAACTTTGTACTTGTTTGGCTTTATAAATATTTTGATTTGAGCGTCACTGATGAGTCTTGTGTATATGAAACGCGCGTCTGGCCTACTGAATTATAATCCCGGTACCTGCGATAACTATTAGTGCCCAATACAATTGTAAATTGATCTGTTAATAATTCGATCATTGATTAAAATCTTTCAGAGCATTGTAGATGTTGCTATGTGTTGAACTTTATGGAAGTATTCTCTAATTGAGATAAGGCATACATAAAGATGTCGGTCAAATCTCAAGCAACAAGGCTTGTTTTTGTTATTACCCTATGTTATTTATATTCTATTGTAACAATAGAAGCTGGTGATATTAATGAAAATGATGTGATTTCTGAATTAAGAAAACTGATCACAGATATTCAGAAAAAACAAAGGTAGTTATTTAATATTTTGTAACATCCAATTTCATTTATGCATGCATTGCTTGCGAAACTAGAGCCTATGTTTAGGAGATAACTGTATTGTATTTTAAGCTCCGACGGCATCAATTGTGGATTTGATGGTCGCAAATTAAGTTTACTGGCGACGCGTTAGCGGAGACAGTAAACGGGTATTTGCGACCATCAAATCCCCAATTGATGCCGTCGGAGCTTAAAATACAATATTGTTATCTCCATTCTAATGAAACTGACAGAAAACAACGTTAAAACATGTATTTAAAATCTGTCATATGCCGTCTGCACTTGCGCGTAGGTCCCATAGCATCAATTGTCAATTGATGCCATGTAAGAAAGTGACGTTATCCAATCAAAATGAACGTTACAAACGTTGTTGCATTAGAATTGTTGATAATTTCTTTATTATGTAGAATAAGTTACACTAGAGACAACACGAAGAGCCGTAGCCAGCATTACACGTTATTTACACTTAAGTTGTTTTCAAATTAATCTATGATTAAATGTATTTTACTTAAATATTCTATTTAGTTTCATTTACTTTGCTAATTGTATTTCAAACTTTATATTTTCCTATTCACCTTTAATTAACAAATTTTCCAGTGGAACTTCTCTGAGATGGAACGTGGACAGGATCTACATCTGTGGAACTTAAACTATATTTCTTAGAATAATTAAACAGTTTCCCGAGGGTATCATCAGCCCACTAGTCAGAATTTCGGTGTTGACATGAATTTAATTAAATGGGCATTTTGATACATTTTCTGTTTGCATAAAAACCAAATAATCAAAATTTACTAAAGATTTTTTTTAATTCCAGGTATATAAAAAAAAGATGTGGTATGATTGCCAATGAGACAACTATCCACAAAAGACCAAAATGACACAGACATTAACAACTATAGGTCACCGTATATTACCTTAGCCGTATTTGTCACAACTTTTGAGAATTTTGGGTCCTCAATGCTCTCAAATATTGACAGGATCAGGTTACCCATCCAGAGTTCATTAGATCACTAAGTTAACAGTTGTTGCTGGGGTTTGTGTAGCTTAGTCTTTAATTTTTCTATGAAGTGTCTTCTGTTCTTTTATTTGTCTGTTTGTGTTTTCAATTTTTACTAGCTATGGCGTTGTTCATTTTATAGATATTTCCATGAGTTTGACTGTCCCTCTGGTATCTTTTATACTTGTTTGGCTTTTTTAAATATTTTGATCCGAGCTTCATTAATGCGTCTCGTGTAGACGTAAAGGGTCTGGCGTATCAAATGATAAGCCTGGGACCTTTGATAACTATTTCAATTACTGGATATGATATGTTGTTCATTGAAGGTTTTATGAACATGAGCTCATTAGTCAACAAAAAACAATCAAGGATCAAGCCAACGAGATAACGAAACTTAAAGACTTATTCCATGGCAGTGGTAGTGATACAGTCAACGTAAATCATAAAGAGTCCGAACATGTATATAATCAAACCTTTAAAATAACAAACAGCGACAGGACACAAATCAAAGATGTTAAGAACCAACCTACGAATATTCCCGATGCTATGAGGAACAATATACACAGGAGACAACTGCAAGGTATGTTCCATTAGATTTTTAGAATTTAAATAAAAGTTATTTAAATACAAAGATTATCGAAGATGTTGTAACTTTTGATAACTATTTACACCACTGGGTCGATGCCACTGCTGGTGGACGTTTCGTCCCCGAGGGTATCACCAGCCCAGTAGTCAGCACTTCGGTGTTGACATGAATATCAATTATATGGTCATTTTTATAAATTTTCTGTTTACAAAACTTTGAATTTTTCGAAAAACTAAGGATTTTCTTACCCCAGGAGTAGATAACCTTAGCCGTATTTGGCACAAGTTTTTGATCCTCAATGCTCTTAAACTTTGTATTTATTCGGCTTTTTAACTATTTTGATCTGAGCGTCACTGATGAGTCTTATGTTGACGAAACGCGCGTCTGGCGTATAAAATTATAATCCTGGTACTTTTGATAACTATTTACACCACTGGGTCGATGCCACTGCTGGTGGACGTTTCGTCCCCGATGGTATCACCAGCCCAGTAGTCAGCACTTCGGTGTTGACATGAATATCAATTATATGGTCATTTTTATAAATTTTCTGTTTACAAAACTTTGAATTTTTCGAAAAACTAAGGATTTTCTTACCCCAGGAGTAGATAACCTTAGCCGTATTTGGCACAAGTTTTTGATCCTCAATGCTCTTAAACTTTGTATTTATTCGGCTTTTTAACTATTTTGATCTGAGCGTCACTGATGAGTCTTATGTTGACGAAACGCGCGTCTGGCGTATAAAATTATAATCCTGGTACTTTTGATAACTATTTACACCACTGGGTCGATGCCACTGCTGGTGGACGTTTCGTCCCCGATGGTATCACCAGCCCAGTAGTCAGCACTTCGGTGTTGACATGAATATCAATTATATGGTCATTTTTATAAATTTTCTGTTTACAAAACTTAGAATTTTTCGAAAAACTAAGGATTTTCTTACCCCAGGAGTAGATAACCTAAGCCGTATTTGGCACAAGTTTTTGATCCTCAATGCTCTTAAACTTTGTATTTATTCGGCTTTTTAACTATTTTGATCTGAGCGTCACTAATGAGTCTTATGTTGACGAAACGCGCGTCTGGCGTATAAAATTATAATCCTGGTACTTTTGATAACTATTGTATCCATAATAATATTATAGATACCGAGGGATAAAACCGATACTTACTGATCAAAAGAGATAAAAAGCCATTAGCCCAAGAACTGGACTTTAATGTAGTCTAATATGGTAATATATGGAGTGACAAAAATATCAAGCGCATTCAATATTTACATCACTTAACATGTCTTTTTTTTTTTTAATTAAAATGATAAAAATAATATCTACAGAATCCTTCTGTCATTGACATGTGAGTTTGAATATCATTGTGGTATTTTCAACCTCTCATTATCTGATTTTATTTTCTCACGTGGAAGCAGTGATTTTTTTCTGTAAATTAAAATACTATGTGAATTTTGAACAGATATAGCATGTTAAGGAGGAGTATTTGCGAAAAATACCAGTCGAGAGAATGTTAAATTACACGAGCCGTAAGGCAAGGGAAATTCATTCTCAAGACTTGTATTTTTCGAAAATACCCCACTATAACATGATATATCTGTTTAATTACACCGAATGTTAATATACTAAAACGCATTGATGTTCGTGACGTTAATACAAGCATCCAGTCGGAAAGAGTATTTTTTGGCAAATACCACGTCAGAGAGGGGAAAAAAGGCATATCCTATTAGCAAATACCCCGGCGGCGTTAAAAATGAACGATATTCATTTCATAACAGTAAATTGATGAAAAACACACTGGCTATCAACCAATCAAAACCCCGGATCTTACATAAGGTGTAATTACGCGTCCAATGCACTTTTGTGAATGTCTTTCATCAACCAAACGCATTAACCAACATATTTGAAAGCCAGTGATATTCTTATACGCAGAAAACGTGGCAGGTAAATGACCAAAGGAAACGGGCGATAATTTATAGTTTTGTCGAGTCGTATCTTCTTTCATCATCAGATAAACAGAGCTAACGTAAGAGAAATCAATAATCTGTTTTAGAAACTTCAATGTAGTGGCATGTAAGAGAAGTCAATATTTTTTCAAAACTTCATTGTTCATAATTTTCAGAAATTGCAATGTTGTTGCATGAAACAAAGGACTGTGATTCTCATCTTTATTATACACTTTCTAATCTTCGTCTGATTCTGTGATAAGTATTTGTATCAATATGTTGACACATTCACTTCCTCAGCAAGTTATACCGAAACACTTATTCTAAATAATTTGTTTTAGGTGCTGGTATAGCATTCAGTGTTTATCTTGACCATGACTTGGATCTTGGTGCGCCTGAAGTTTTAAAGTACAATAAGGTTCGTATGAAAGAATTAAACAATACGCAAATACACATAGTATATACAAAATTTTTAAATCAAATAGGATGTGTAAATATATACCTTAACGAGCAACCAAAACAAAAATAAACACTATTAAACTGCACAATATAGATATAAGACAGAATACTAAAAGCAATTGAAAAATGTCACTATATGTATCCTGAAATGATAGATTTTGGCTGTTCTTTTATGTTCCATGGAGGTCACAAAATTGTCAATACTGAAGAGCGTTCGGAACGAACCAATTGATGAAGTGTCATGTTCCTTTTTATCAAATAGTTTTGACTCATTACATATTTGCTGTTATTTACAAAGAAATGTTCATTCAAATCGAGAATGTACCTTAGTTGCCTTCAGCAGTATTGAACAATTGATAGATTATAACTATGTGACTTTCAAATTTGAGGGACTTATTAGAAGTGGTTACATTCTACCATCTAAGTCTGATATGACATGTGTGATTACTGTTATAGTTTATCACCATCAGTTTATTATATGACATGTATATGGTTACTATTAAAGTTTTTCACCATCTGTTTATGATATGACATGTGTGATTACTGTTATAAATTATCACCATCAGTTTATGATTTGACATGTGTGATTACTCTTATAGTTCATCATCATCTGTTTATGATATGACATGTGTGATTTCTTTTCAAGATTATTACCAATGAAGGTGGTGGATACAATTTAAACACTGGGGCTTTTATTTGTCCGGAAAGCGGAATGTACTTGCTGTCATTTTATATAGGAGAAAGAGGCGGCTTATCACCTCAAGGGGCATACATCTACCTGAAGGTAAACAATGTGAACATTATTGATGCAGTGGTGGACGCGCCTCATTACACACAGGATCTTCAGGGCGGAAATACAGTTATCATTCGTCTGAAAGCTGGAGATGTAGTAATTACTCAACACGAGGACAGTGGTGGCCATGTGGAAGGAGCGGCAGGTCTACGTCTCACTTCATTCTCCGGTTTCATGCTTTATTCCTGAAAATAAAATTATGTGAGAGTATACATTTAATTCTTTATAAATCAATTCGTTATGTTATAACACAGGTTCTCCTCTTATATCTAATGTGTTCCCTCAGATTTATTTTGATACCCCGATTTTGTTTTTTTATATATTACTGTTGCCTTTATGTATGCTAGTGTATGTTTATCGGTCGTCCCACTGTCTACATCACTCTGTTCAGCTCTTAATATTATTCCGTATCATGTCTTTGTGACGCCAAATACGTTGACCCGGCCTTAATAAC
Source organism: Mytilus trossulus (assembly GCF_036588685.1). Taxonomy (NCBI): domain Eukaryota; kingdom Metazoa; phylum Mollusca; class Bivalvia; order Mytilida; family Mytilidae; genus Mytilus; species Mytilus trossulus. Next base: position 946,618 of record NC_086374.1, read on the forward strand.
TTTGACCCGGACATATCAGTGACGTCATAATGTTTGAACCGACGTTTATAACTTTGACCCGAACTTATCAAGTCATCTGTTGTGTGCTGGTGAAACAAAGAAAACACTTCTGAAACACGCAAATATAGCCCGATAAATCGATTATCAGATTATCTGCATATTGATATTGTAAAATATCAGCTGCTTGACATAATATGAAGGCTTTTTGATCTCGTTCGCTACGCTCACTCGACAAAAAGCTTCATATTATGTCTCGCAGCTGATATTTTACAATATCAACATGCAGATAACCTGATAATCGGTACTTATACGACACCAAACAATTGTTTTCATCTTATAAATGCGTTATATTAAAGCAATATCATTATGTAATAATAATAATGTTTTAAAGTTCATGAGAGAGATGGTGATGTCCTGTTTATGCCCAAATAATGACAAATAGCGATAAGATGTATTGTCTGTACTAAATATTACGAGATAAGAGTGTTTGAGCCACACATAAACCAAAATGGCTGACATATATTTTCCTGCATACGCTGTCCTAGTGTTTATCATAATTCATTCTTTTTCAATATTACAAGCTGAAAAAGAAAAAGGCGGTTTTGTATTAAATCAAATGGTTACAGGAATTCTAGATAAACAAAGGTAGGCTTAAAAACTGTATATAGTGATAGAAAATTTAAAGCCTACTCATAATATTTCGTTGATGTTTTTCATTTTTTTCAGCAACATGTGAGCAATACAAATAGATGTAATAGGTACAAATGTAAAGGATTGAAATACAGAAGACAAAATGGTGCTATATTATTTATCACTATAAAGCAAACAACTATTTCAACAAAGAATTTAAAAAAAAGAAAATAGCAAAAAATACCGAACTCAAAGGAAATTTTCAAATCGAAAGTCCCTTATCAATAGAAAAAATAAGAAGCTCAAACACGTCAGCTGAAGTAAAACAACTGTCATATTCCGTACTTGGTATAGGCTTTTCATTTAAAATGTAGATAAATGTACATTGTCTTATTATTCAATAAACATTATGCTTAGCGTTAATGTAATACGACAATATTCGGAGTAAACAGCTCTGTGTTCTTACTCCTCATTGGCGAGTGCTTATAGGGTAATCATCGCCAGACTCTCAATAAAATGTATAATTCAATACACGATAAATGTGTTTACAAGATGTGTGAGTCACAAGATAATACATTGTTTGATCCTAAAGAAATATTGTTTACATTAGATTTGTCCTGTCTTGTCTGCCGCTCTTGATGAAGGTAGATTCATAAAAGAACTTCCGATACAAAATAGTTATAAGACGTTATTTTCAATTTCTAATACTGGATGTATACGGCTGTTGTTTGGTATACTACAAATATTTCACCAGCATAGCATTTAGATATTTTTTTCAGGTCCTATTACTCCTTAAATATAAAAGGTGCTTGAAAACACAAACGACATCGCGATCTGTGACTAAATTTAAGAACCTTCGCCTTGTTATAAGTGTTCGTATTGTAATCCAATAAAGTCGTTCTGATTGTACGGTCCGTTGTTTACTCTGCTATCAAAATCCTTGAACTCGTCCTGGTTTCCTTACTACAACCAGACAAACTACGTGACATATCAGATTTAATCCCTATTTAAAAACGAGGTTCGTGACTTCGTATTTTAGTCCCAATAATTTCGCAGGTAGTTAGTCGACTGAGCATACGCGAAAGCGTATTAGACGCAGATCGATAATAATTTCCGAGTTTTCTCAAAATTGACTTATCTGTGGAAAAAACATTGTTTCAAAGACAAATTAAGGAAGTTAAAAAAAAATACATTCATACATCATCTCACAAATATTTCGGAGTTGCAGCTCAATGAAATTAGTCTCCACGTTTAGTAGTATAGACGGAGGTAATAAAATATTTCAAATCAGAACAATATGATGGCATTTTAAGTTAAAATTGTTATCAGCCAGTTTTCTAATTAAGTAAAATTCCTTAATAATCATTTGTACTTATGCCTTTCCCTTTTTTTCTCAATCCGTCTAAAAGAATAAAGTTCAGCAGTAATGCTTTAAAATTAGAAATCCTTTTAAAAATCTATTGGAAATATCTAATTCAAATCATAATTTCTCTACATTTAAATGGCTCTCCTTCAAATTTATTTTGTTTTGTGTGATTTTTTTGTCAATAATTGGTGTATTTAAGCTAAATTTTTGAACCTTTACTATTTGAAATTGAGAATAGATATGGGGAATGTGTCAAAGAGACAACAACCCATCCATAAAAAAACTACAGCAGAAGGTCACCAGCAGGTCTTCAATGTAGAGAGAAATTCCCGCATCCGGTGGCGTCCTTCAGCTGGCCCCTAAACAAATATATACTATTAGACCGTTGGTTTTCCCGTTTGAATGGTTTTACACTAGTAATTTTGGGGCCCTTTATAGCTTGTTGTTCGGTGTGAGCCAAGGCTCCGTGTTGAAGGCCGTACTTTAACCAATAATGGTTTACTTTTTTGTTATTTGGATGGAGAGTTGTCTCATTGGCACTCACACCACATCTTCCTATATCTTGTTCAGTGATAATGAACGCCATACTAATTTCCAAATTGTACACAAGAAACTAAAATTAAATTAATACTAACAAAGGCCAGATGCTCCTGACTTGGGACAGGCGCAAAATTGCGGCGGGATTAAACATATTTACAGTTTTGTCATTTGACCTGTTTCCAAATTGGAAATCAAATCATCAGTTAGGTCATCACTGTTCTCAGTCAAAGAAATAAAAAGTACATTTCAAACGTTGGAGATTTATCAATGGCAGCATAAATCATAGGAGCATTTACAGGTTCCTCTAGTTTAAATTGTTTTATATTTTGTCTTGTTGGAGCCTTTGTATCTTACAGCCATTCAGTGTATCTTTGAAAACTCATTTGCACTCATACCAAATCGCCATATCTAGAATAATAAGTAAAATAGTGTCATAAGTATACTAGCGTCTTATGACATTGAATTCCATAATGCTAATAAGTATATAAGAATCTTTTGAAATGTTTACAGTTATAGTTTTCACTTTAAAATTTCTTCATATTGATTTAGGATTCCTGAAGGTTCCATTTTGTTGCAACAAAATAATGTGGCTAATCAAGCATATCAAATGGCTGGACTTCAGGAGCTGCAGAAAGTAACCAAGGATCAAGCCGATCAAAAAGCTGAAATTGAGGAATTGCGGAAATTGATCAAGGATCAAGCCGATCAAAAAGCTGAAATTGAGGAATTGCGGAAATTGATTAAGGCTCAATCCAATTATAAAACTGACATTGTGGAAATGTGGAAAGTAATCAAAGACCAAGCTATTGAAATTAGTAAATTGAAGAATATGCAAGACTTACCCGAGGATTATGACACCAAAATAACCAACATTAAAACTGGGACTGACATAAACCAAAATTTGAAGAACTCACAGCTAATACAGCATGAACACATTTCTAATAACATATCCAAAGATGAGAAGGAACTGGCAGGCAGAAAGTTATATGTTAAGGATTCAGACCACAAAACAAACCAGCCTCTAAATAACACTAGCATTGTGGGGTATAAACTACACAAGAGACTTATTCAAGGTAAGATGTTAGCATCTTGTTCTGCTTTAATGTAAATTATGAAACTATTAAAAGTTTAAATATATCATTACTAAGGGAAAGGCATCTCGACTCTTTTTGGAGAAAGGGGTGATCAGCAGCTGTATCCCAAATTTCCTAAAAAAAAAATAAGACAAATGTGAATCCTCTCTGCTTTGTTTTTGACGAACATTCTACCTATTTATAACATATTTACACTATTTTAGAGAGAGGTTAAATTGAGAATGGAAATGGGGAAAGTGTCAAAGAGACAACAACCCGACCAAATAAAAAACAACAGCAGAAGGTCACCAACAGGTCTTCAATGTAGCGAGAAATTCCCGCACCCGGAGGCGTCCTTCAGCTGGCCCCTAAATAGATTTGACAAATATCTGATGCATTCAATCGCATCTGAGAAAAAATCATCAAGATTTAGTTGCTTCTGTTTCAATCAACAACCTTTTCATATATATTCTTAATTTTGCGACCCTATTACTTATCAAAAAGCTTGACGAAAGAGAATTTTTCTTCACGTGGCTCATCCCTGCCACTCATTACATGGTCACTATCCCAACTCCGAGATATGTATCGCATTATCAGAGTTTTAAGTTTTAGTAGGGACCTCTGGATGCCCGTTTATAGTCATATTTGGTTGTAAGATTGCTATTTTATTGGCGTTCATATCCCAATTGGGGAGTGTTTGTAAAAAGGGATAAGACTTATGTAGACGAAACGCACGTCTGGCGTATTAAATTATAATTCTGGTACCTTTGATAAATATTTACACCACTGGGTCGATGCCACTGCTGATGGACGTTTTGTCCTCGAGGGTATCTCCAGCCAGTAGTCATCACTTCTGTGTTGACATGAATATTAATTATATGGTCATTTTTATTAATTTCCTGTTACAAAACTTTTAATTTTTCAGAAAACTAAGGATGTTCTTTTTCCAGGAATAGATTACCTTAGCCGTATTTGGCACAACTTTTTGGAATTTTTGGGTCCTCAATGCTCTCCAACTTTTAACTTTTTGGCTCTTTAATTATTTTGATCTGAGCGTATTTGGTGAGTCTTATGTAGACGAAACGCGCGTCTGGCGTATTGAATTATAATCCTGGTACCTTTGATATCTAATTATATTTAAAATAATTCAAATGTATTTTGTTCTTTTTAAGAACCAGTCTGTACTAAAAAAAGGTCAGTACAAAATAATTATTTTGATGGTCTTTAGGTAGAAATTCTTCAAACTTTGTGATGACTTTCATAAAGCTTTCGACGGTTTCATTTCAGGTTTACCACTTAGAGCCCTCGGATGATCGCTTCCTTGGAAGCACCAACCCTCTATCAAATGTATCTTGATAAAAAGTATAAACCTAAGACATCTTATTCACTGTGAGATCCAAAATCCATATGCTCGAAGTTTGCTTTGTAGAAACTCTAAGTTCACATTTAAGAAGCTCAAATTAATTTGTTTTCTTTGCTTCCTCGTGAGCACCAACCCTCTATCAAGTATATCTAGATAAAAAATACAAATCTATGAGTGATACTATAATTTATTGACATCTTCATTATCAAAATATTTATACATTAGCCATCATTTTAAATAAAACCAACTTAATTTAAGTTTTACTAAAAAATAGGTAAATCTTCTTTGATGGTTTTCCTTAAGTTCGGCACTTTCGACAAATGATACAATAAGCATAACAATTACAATAAAAACTATCTGATTAAAGTTATTCCAACAGTTTATTTATTCTACATCACTTTAAATGTTTATCAATAATTTTACATTTTGACTAGCTGGTTCTGGTGGTATCGCATTCAGTGTTTATCTTGACCATGACGTAAATTCTGGCGCACAACAAGTTTTGAAATATAACAAGGTATGTATTTTTAATAAAGGAAATCAATGTCTTGTGTTTCTCTACATCTTCTGAAATGTACAGGGTGGTAATCGAAAGTAATTCGCGGGAGACGAATTTAAAATTTTAAGTATCGAACTTAAAATGTTCATGGAGAGATGTTGTGTCATGGCTTCCATGGATAGACAACATATATTCAAAAGAGAGACGAAAGATAACAAAGGTACAGACAAACTAATACTAGTAGATTGGAAATAAACTGACAACGCCATGGCTAAAAATAAAAAGACAAACAGACAAGAAATAGTACAGAAGACATAACATAGAAAAACTGCAAACTAAGCAATACAAAAACTGGGGTTGATCTCAGAAACTCCGGAAGGGTAAGCAGCTTCTGCTCCACATATCCAAACTATATTCGCAATTTTATTTTTTACAAATTTCCCTTTCGTTACTTATATTTTAATTTATTGTTGTAGATAATAACAAATGAAGGAAATGGATACAATGTTAATACAGGGTCGTTTACGTGTCCAGAAAGTGGAATGTATTTGCTGTATTTCAGTATTGGAGAGAGGGGCGACACTATACCTAGAGGCGCTTATATTTATCTGAAGGTCAATAGTGTGAACGTAATAGATGCGGTAGTAGACTCTTATCATAACACACAAGATCTTCAAGGCGGAAATACAGTTATCATTCGTCTTAAAGCTGGGGATGTTGTATTCACCGAGGTTGATGTCGGAGGTCATAGTGAAGGATCAACAGGATTGCGCCTTACTTCGTTCTCTGGTGTTCTTTTATATCATTAAAAAGTGTTTTACATTATCTAATAACAAATATGTGTACTCGAGTATGATTGTTTTTTTCTTTACGTCTTTGAATGTTAATACGTGTTTAGTTTTTAATACTGACTAAAATAATCATATATTCACCTTCTATTGGAGCGATAATATCATGTTATATACCATTCATTCCATTTCATTTGACATTTCATTGAACACACTGAATCAATTTTTAGAAAACAGGCATATGTTTAGTTAAAAGTAAACCGCGCCGAATGGATAACAACTGTCAAATTCCTAACTTTGCACAGGCATTTTCATACGTTGCAAATGGTTCAATATACCTAGTTTCATAGCTAGCTTATCCTCTTATTTGTATGAAAGTCGCATAAAAGTCATGTGTTATATTGAATTGTAATCAATATATATATATACGTTATGGTGTTCCCTTTTACCGGTATGCGGGAACAAAAACGATTGATTGATTAAATTTTGTTTGCTTTGCGTCCCATGCCATTTTTTTTGTATTTTGACGAGATAAATTTAACAAAAGGTAGGTCCTGTAGTGATAGCGTTTTGGTGTTATATTTAACATTGCCATAAAAGCGCGAGGTTTAATTAGCAGCAAAACCGGGTCCAACCCACCATTTTTCATTTGAAGAAATAAATGGCGGGTTGAACCTGGTTTCATGGATAGCCAAACCTCACGCTTTATGACAATGTTTGGAAATATCGTAGAAATGACAACACTACGTGCCAGAAATACAACACAAACACACTCATAAACATTCATAACAGAGAAGCGCACAAAAAATAATATAACAGTCGACACAACATGCAAATTGCAGAACAACAACGAACATATTCCATCATCGTCAAGCACCACAGGATATTAAAAATTGATACACTTACGTAACTAACATGCAATCTTGACGTCTTAAGATTTTGCATGATAATGATATGCAATTATATAATTATTTGGACTACAAACGATGAGGCAACAGATTATCCAACAGAAACATAAAAAAATGTATACATGAATGTATCGTGAATGTAGGATGTACAAAATACCAAGACACGTATAGCAATGCAAATTGACACTCGTCATAACAATCATATTTGGAAAATGGTCCCATTCGATACTTAAAAGACAGACGACATAACTGTTAAACCACAATCTAAGACTTGGGAAAAATTAAAGTAACTATTTTTAGACACTGACACATCGTATAGATCAACCAATTCATGATGGTGTCCATAAAATTTACAGAGCGTCGTCTTTAATGCCTCCTCCTCATAACTCTGTTGGAACAGTTTCTGCGTAAGTAGAACACTCCACACGAGCATGAACGTGCTTAACGTATCAATTGATATATATACACATGTGAAGGAGCAGAGGGTATGTTTCTGCTGAGAAATGGGCATTTGTTGATTGGAAAGTAGTATCCCTTACATCAAGTTCACTGGGATATATGATATGCAAGTACTGATTGAAATATGGATACTTCAGTGATAGGACATCACCAATATATCGGAAGGTAAAAGTAAAGAATTTGCCAAGGGTCACAAATCGAAACCGAAAGTAGCACAGCTACTATCAGAGGAAAACAAGGGAAACAACAGAAACAGAAACTGATACAAAACAAACACCAACAGAGAAACAATAACCATTTCCTGACTTACTTGGTACAGGGCATTTTAAGAAAAAATGGTTGGTTGAACCTAAATGGCTTAACAAACCTCTCGCTTAATTGCATAATGCAGATATTCCGCAAGAAAATAGACAACGGAGAACACCAAGTGATGACTAAACATTACCAAGTGCATATAAAATGCTATATAATGCAGGCAGCCTTCGAAGGTATAAGGCATGACGAACACAAAGAGATGTCACGAAATACATATTGCATAGAGATGTAGTGAAAATTTACCCATCGGACAATCTACATGTACGCTTACAGGGTTATTGTGAATCAAAATGCAAAAACAACGAACCAGCTTCTTATTGTATAAAGGAATGGACTATTGCTACCCTTCATCCCGTTTTTACAAAAATACCTACCACTGAATTTAGAGGCTTATTGGTATAGAAAAAATGAATATAGATAATATGTGTCATAACGCCAGTTATGTTGGAAATAAATGACAAAATATGCGATACAAATAACAAAAAAAAAGCATTTTACTGAATAATGGAATAGGCTACTACTCTTCATCCACTTATAACAGAGCAGAGATTCAAGCAGTCGTCAAACATAGCGAATGGACTGCTGCAACTCTTTTGTTTCTCTACCAATAAGCTTTCGAATCAAATGTTATTTTATAGGATAAGATAGAATAAGAGAACACCATTTTTTATTTTGATTCAGCACCGATAAAGAGCTTATTTCACGATTATAAAAACAAATAGACAGCATAAAAACAATATAAACAAACTGTTCATTTGTATTCAGATATCGCAGATCAAATTTATTCGTTCATTGTGTAATCATACGTTTTTTGATTGAGTTAAGTCTGCCAATTGATATTTTATCGTATGTGTTTCTATGTTGTGATGTTATGCTATTGTTTCAGAAAAAGGGAGAAGGTTTGGATCCATTAAAACGTTTAATCCCGCTGCAAATTTTTGCACCTGTCCTTAGTCAGGAATCTGATGTACAGTAGTTGTCGTTTGTTTATGTAATATATACGTGTTTCTCGTTTCTCGTTTTGTTTATATAGATTAGACCGTTGGTTTTCCCGTTTGAATGGTTTTACACTAGTAATTTTAGGGCCCTTTATAGCTTGCTGTTCAGTTTGAGCCAAGGCTCCGTGTTGAAGGCCGTACTTTAACCTATAATGGTTTACTTTTTAAATTGTTATTTGGATGGAGAGTTGTCTCATTGGCACTCACACCACATCTTCCTATATCTATATATACATTCATTTATATGTGAAAGACTTGGATTGTCATAGCTTATTTAAAGTAGATAAAAGAGTACTAATACTTGACAGGTTTGATTAAGCATTAAAAAATTTAGAAAATTGGGATAAATTGCGATAAAAAGGTTATAACATATTATACGTCATTCCAAACATAATGAAAAATCTATAATTGAAGTTATGTGTGATTATTGAAAACTGAATAGAAATTACGCATGAATATTAAACTGTGAAAAAAGAGTCTGCATAAAGCAAAACATTTATAGGAATTTTCTCGTTGTTTTGAAGAACCATTGGTGACCTTGAGCTGTTTTCTGCTCTTTGGTCGGGTTGTTGTCTCTTTGACGCATTCCCCGTTTCCATCTCAATTGCATTTTGCAAAGCCAGACCACAAATGTGTGGAAACGGGGAAAAATGGTCAGCAGAACATCGATCTAAGCGAGGAATCATGTGGCAATCGCCTTTCTGATTGAATAAATATGCACAGTGTAAACAGAAAGCAAACTGGAGTTAGTAGATAATAACTTTCTGCAGGCTAAGTCTCAAAATGAGTCCGAAAATAGTTTAGAATCTATTTCATAGTGAACTAGCTGCATATCTGACTGTTAGCTTACTGTATGTACTTTTTTCTTATACATGTTATTTGTGGTATGTCCAGGATGTTACCATACCCAAAATTATATATTCCCTTGAATAGACCAGTTTCTCACATTGGAGCTTTCCCGTTGTGAATATTGTTAGTCTCAAGTACCATTGTCCAAACTTTACTCACCTGCAAAGCTGTAAACTTGTAAACTTAGACGCATCCAGCATGATTTCTTTTGAAGAGCTATAAACCTTTTTTACAAAACTAAGTGCTCTCTCCTATACATTTCAAAACGTCACAAGGAAAATTATAACGATTGAGCAATTCTAACTCGACCAAAACATATACTTGGTCATCTGTACATGTGCCACTGACATTCCATTACCAACTTATGTACTGTCCGTCAAACTTTGTAAGGGACAGATGCAAATTGACCACTTAGAACCATTGGTTCTGTAGCTTCCTTTTAGCAGCACCATGACATCAGTGAAATAATATTAAAACTCTGGAGATATATAATCCATATGTCCTGCTGAAATGTTGTTATATAGAAATAGTAGATCAGAATTGTGAAGGTGAAAACCGTGAAATCATCCGTTTTTCTAAATAGAATTGTTGTTAGCCGATCCAAATTGTTAATTTCTAAATGAAAATCAATGGTGGTGTTACATCAAGAATGCTAATTCCTGTCCTAATCTAGTATGCTGTCATGTCGGAATTACTAATAAAATTGAGAATTGAAATTGGGAATGTGTCAAAGAGACAACAACCCAATTTCCATAGAAAAAACAACAGCAGATGGTCACCAACAGGTCTTCAATGTAGCGTGAAATTCCCACAACTGGAGGCATCCTTCAGCTGGCCCCTAAACAAACATATACTAGTTCAGTGATAATGAACACCATACTAATTTCCAAATTGTACACAAGAAACTAAAATTAGAATATATGTACTTAGTATCTCCTCAGTTTTTTTCTCAGTAGGCAAGTAAAAAACTATTTGAAAAATTCTATCTTTCTTTTCAGTATATAATTTGACCATCTAACCAATATTACTTAGAAATGAAATTACCATAGAAACTCTTCAACATAAGGCTCAGGAGTTTAATGCAATATTGATGATATTTCAGATTGTTATCAAATATGAGTTTGAATTTCTATTGCAGTTTCTGTCTCTCTTTAACAGATATGTTCTATTTCCGGTAGCAGGGGCCATATGGTTAGATCATATGAAGTTGAAAGCTAAACATTATTCATATATATAGATACTCCTAGCTGGAAAAGTTTCAGTGGAGATTGGATTTAAACAGATGGCATATGATAACAAAAGATGAGAATATGCCAGTGAGAATGTATATAAAACTTTACAATATAACAAATTAAGCAATAACTTTTATTCCACAAATAATTTATTTTGGTCAGTAACAACACAAAGTTAAATTACATAAATAAATGCTTAAAAATCTATAATTTATCACAATTGTGTTCATTTGGAATGTAATAAAAAACTGCATGTAAATTATTCAAAAAGATTTCTATGACGGCCAATAAAAACAGGAAGTAAAAAACAAACTTGAGCAAGTACTAAAATAACACAGCCACAACCTTTTAAATATTGAATAATCAGCAATAATAAATCAAAAATATGTCATCAATAATATGTCATCAATAATAAACAATTCTAAAATAACAACAAAATGGTAAATGTGTGTGGATTTAAAATTTAAGTTCTGTAGATGAACCAACTGACATCTTTTTGAAACTAGAACTTTGTATTTTTATTAAATTTGATTTAAGTATTGAATTGTTTTGATGGTAAAATTTTACTTCTGATTTCACAAAATTTTAAATCCATTTTTGAAAATAGTGAAAGAAGAAATGCATTAAAGGCAGATCAATTTGCATGAGGGGATTCTCATTGCTAACAATTTCAGATGTTTTAGTAAAACTGTAAAAAATCCATTTTTATGGTTGACCTTTAATAACAATACATTCTCAAACTTGATATATCTTTCATCTCTGAGATATCTTAGTTAATCAGATCTATATGCTTGTTATTGTTAAACCCCTCTCCCAGCTTTAAAGTCTACAGAAACAAAGATGAAAGCAAATTGTGTGACACTACATCTGTTCTGCAACCTTGAAATATTGACAAGGTCAAATCACACAAAGTCTTAATATTCACTAACTCCTTCAAGCCAGACTAATAATATTTACAAACAATAAAATCTAACTACATAAACAGGTTTTGATGAATCAGCATAAAGGTACAATATTTATTGGACGGATCATTTTAAATTTAATCATCTGAAAAATATATTTGGTTACATTAAGTTTAAAGCCTTACAAAAACATTTCCTTTCCAGATCTAGAGTCAATCAAGTATTGTTGACCTATGAATATTTGTGACAAAAACATAGACTTATTAACCATGGGAATACTGTTGGGAGTATCACACATATATATAAATATACATTTAATAAAATATTAGTTTATGTTAGATGAAAATATATTGCTAAAAGTACATAAATTAATACATGTATATCTATAATTATTAACTATTTAGTTGTAATGTCAAACCATTGCACATTATTCCACACTTAAAACATGTGTTTTTTTTCTGAACTCCACAATTATAACATGTGGGGGTTTCTACATTCAACTAACTGTTTATATATTTATTATTTTATATAGAAATTGAAACATGTTTTTTTGGTGTTCACATAGTTTTCTTTAAAATTAAAAATCAACATGTAAAAAAATTGTGTCTCAAACAAAGTAAGTACCCACTTATGGACCTTTTTTTTCTCCATTTTTTGAATACTTGATAGTTGACAATAAAAGAATTATGTGCATGTAAGAAGATCTTAATTTAATAATTGTTGTTTATACACATTTGGAAATAAATTGCTTTTATTTTTTTGTCTTGGATGTATTTCAGAATATATCCTTGTATTTCAAATTTAGCTGTCAAATTTCATCAACAATTATAAAACTTGTCACTTTAAAATTTAGATCTAAATAATCAATTCTTTAATACATGTAAATTTAACAATAGTTGTCTCCTTTGACATAAAAATAAAGGTTCAAGTATGCTGAAGGTTTATTTACAAAGTATAATTCATCATTTATAACATAATGTATCTTTCAATATAGATTTTCAACCAGTTATGTCAATTAACTGTGGTTTAGGTGTACATGAATTGTAGTATGCATAGTACTCTTAAGGTTCTGAAAAGGTAATCTGAATATTATCAAAAACAGTTATGGTAACTTTTTTTAACCATCACTTTTTTGTTCTTGGTGTATTTCAGTTATATTAATTAATGCAGAAGAATTATGGCACAAATAGTGATAAATAATGTTCACACTCTATAAACATTTCGTACGGAAAATCATGAATAATGAATTGCAGTTTTCCTTATAACATTTGGTTTTTAAAATATTACATAAGCAGGCACTGTGCCATCTCAATCTTAATATTTGGAATAATATTCCATAAATATATTCCCTGGAAAAGATATGGCATTATTTTGAATTCACCTGCCATTATTCTTAAGTGATTTAAAATTTATCATTACATATATGTAAATAGTATAATCATTTTGCCAAAACAAATAAATTTGCCTCATAAGCATTTTCCTGAAAATAGTTTTAATTCAAACTCAAAAGAGCATCTATATCAATACACAAATAAAAACCATATTTCAGGTCAATTTACATCTTAAACATTTAAAAACATAACATAGAAAGAATTTCTTTTGGTTAATGTAATCTTTAAAATAAATAAGAATTTTGAAGTTTAACAAAAAAATTGAAGTTCTTCACAATTATTAACTTTTAGTCCAATCCCAATTTCTCAATCACATTTCAGATAGTGACATGTATGAAATAGTCTATAACAAAAAGCTTTCACAAAAAGCTGACAGAAATGCAACACAATCAAGTAGTCACAGATTCAAACAAAGCTCTAACACTGTAAAATACTGTTAAGTCTTCTCCAATTTAAGCTTTCCTCTCATCACAGATCTTCAGAACTTCAGCACAAGATTCACCAGCTAATTTTATTGCTGCATCTATTTCTTCAGTCACCTAAAATTAGAAATACCAGTTACAAAAGTTGAATCCTTATAAATTATTTAGAACAAGCATGTGCAACACAATATCAGAAAACCTGATATAGGTGTCAAGCAGATCTGAAAGTTGCACACATGTTTCAACTCATCATCATTGAGCTGATGACCTTATATGATTGCTTGCAGGTTATTAATTTATAAGGAAAGTGAGAAAAATAATTTGAAGTTTATGAACAAAATTCAAAGAATCAGCAAAAATAGGAAGTAGGTATGTATCCAATCTTAAAAATATTAATAACCCTGGATTTTTGGACTACTGACCAGATATGAGTGCATTCTTTTGAGTTTTTTTTTGTTGAGAAAGTGTCAATTCATCATATAGAATAAAAAGCTCTGCAAAGAGCTCATGATACAACCTATTTTATACATAGAAATGGTGTAACTTTCACCATTTCCAGGCCAACAACAGTTTGTAGTAATTTGACCATACTAGAGCTAGTGTGTCACCCCTGATTAACCAACTGAGATAATTACCTTAGATTTAACTTCCTGATCTTGTACATCAGTAAGGTTTGTTTGTATGTTATAATATGTTCCCCACACTGCAGTTTCTAATGTCTTGGCACCAACCTAGATATAAAAAATATTTACCAATACAATGAAAATATTCTCAGATGAAAAAATTTTGGTTATTTTTTTTTTACAGTATCTTAATATTCAACATCTTTTAACGCCATAACTTCATACAACTTCACTGAACATCAATGAAACTGCTATTTGAGTTTAAAAATTAGCATCATGGGTGACAAAGTCATGAAAATACGATCATTTTAGTAAAATGGTTAATTGACCTTAAATCAGGACCAATTGACTTACAGATTCTACAAACTATATGGAACAAGTATAGCATTTATATGGAGATTGTGGTCTTAACAAATTAAGTCTAAACATTTTTAAAATTAGCCTATTTTTCACCTTTATGGACAAATTTTATCCAAGAAACATTAACAAAGCTACAGTTATCTCCCTCTTACCTGTAGATCAGATTTACAGTTGATATTGCCTATTTCTGCTAGTTCCTTTAGGAATGGCCACATACTATTAGCCAGTCTAGAGACTGTTAATGGTACCCTGATAGCAGTATGAAGTCCTTCTTGCATTGCTACAGCTCTCCTAAAATATGTAAACACAATTTTGAAACAAAGGACAGACAGATTGATTATTGGTTGCCTACATAGTCTAGGCAATTATTTCGTGCATATTTTGGAAAAAACATATTTTTTAGCAAAATAAACAATTTACCACTTTCACTGTTAACATGCCTTAGTTATTACAGTCCTGGAGTCGATTTAACAAAATCACTTACGACTAAGAGTTGTTGTAAGCATACTGATTTTTTCATGACTTAGGATCAATCTTAATCATAAGTTTTTTGTGAAATTGACCCCAGATGTACAAAGGATTATACATTTTTTTTTATTTGAAAAACTAGTACACAAATAAAATATGTTTAAACTAAAACTAGTACACAAAACAATATGTTGGATGGCTTATTATAGACAAAGTAAAGCCGTCTACGTTAAAAGTGTTTTGTCTTGAAAAAAGTGATCAAATTAACAATTCTATTAGTCAGGTCTTTGTGATGGTTGTTTTTCTTTTCATTCCAGAAAACAAATGCAGTTGCTTTTTTCTAACAACATATGTTATAGTTGTTATTGAAATATCCACAGAATAAAAAATCATGTTTTAGTTTTGTTTCTGTACCTTGCAAATAGAGTAAAATGCAGGGAACTCTTGTTAATTTCTACATATTAAACTATGACAATCTGTTTTGAGCGACTGAAATTTTGTATATATATTTAATCAATGTTACATGAAATTAAATCACTAAATATATATATATATAGAACCAAAGCAGTTTTCTTTCTACTCAAAAAGTCAATAGAGATATCTTCATGGGTTACAGAACAATCTTTCATATTTTCAAAGACAAACAAAGCTAATTCTCATGCTTACATTGTTAAAATAAAATAATTCTTACAAAATTACAATGCAAAGAGAGTTAATTTGCATACTTACAAAACCTTATCTTCCTCTGTGTCTTGTGGTAACTTTAATGCCAACTGTTGGTTGAAAGGAAAACATAACTTTATATAAAATATCATTCTGATTTGAAAATTCAAATAAGGAACACTTATTTCATAATGGGGATATAAAATTTCATTATAATTTATCACTGCTAACCCAATATGAATCCATTCAGTTCCTCACAAACAAGTGGACAAGGTGATTACATTATAGCTACCATTCCAAGAGTAAATCAAACATGTTTCTTTCCATGACAAGATTGTTATCCATTTTTGCATTTGGACCTGTAGGCTAATAGTTAAAAGCTGTTATAGACATAGAGACTAATAATTTAAAGATGAATTACTTTATCCCTTTAGAAACTTTATGAGGAAAGAACATTCAACTATTATCTTTATAGAAAAAGACCTGTCATATAATTTATGAATTTAGTATAAGTGGTATTGAAATTCAAAAGACTGAATCAAGTAACAATATTAACTCACCATATATTCACTGAAGGCAGCAGCATCTGCATCAACAAATTGTATCAAGTCTTTCATGGTTTTATACAATGGTGGGATAATCTTCCTCATTCTCGAGTCAAGTTCATAAAACTTTTTGTTTCCATAAGTCAGAAAACCAACCATTGCACCAAGAGCAGATCCCTGAAAAAAGAGATTATCTCATTTAGCATGTCGTTAAAATAGTAAAGAACAACCTAATAAACATTGTTTCTTTAAAGTTTAATAGCCCTCAACCATTTACAGCTTTTTATAGGAAGCTTTTCTTGATTTTTTTATCATTGTTTTTTAACAAAGCTTGACAATTGTTGCAATCATATACTAGATCTTAGAAAGGGGAACTCATATCTAATTTCCTCAAAGTGTTGATAGAAATGGTTCTTTCAACATGAGTAAGTTAAAGTTCTTTTTGAAATAAAACAAAATTTAAAGTTATGGTTGCATTCAATACAATCTCCAATAAACAATACCTTAAGTTTAGCACTTATAAAATATCAGTTTTAGGTAACCTTGACCTTGAAGTTACGGGAGAACTCCATAGTTATGTCATTGATTCACCAATTTTAATAGGTAAGCTTGACCTTATACTTACCAGAGAAGCTAACAGTGCTGCCAATGAGCCACCACTTATTATAGGTTACCACAGTTGTAAGTCACCTTGACCTTATACTTACTAGAGAAGCTAACATTGCTGCCACTATGCCACCATCAGGTGTAGGTGACCTTGACCTTATACTACCTGAAGAAGCTAGCAGTTTTGCCACTGAGCCACCTCCAGGTGTAGGTGACCTTGACCTTATACTACCTAAAGAAGCTAGCAGTTTTGCCACTGAGCAACCTCCAGGTGTAGGTGACCTTGACCTTATACTACCTAAAGAAGCTAGCAGTGCTGCCACTGAACCTCCAGTAGGTGAAGTTGACCTTGACCTTATACTACCTAAAGAAGCTAGCAATGCTGCCACTGATCCACCACCAGGTGAAGTTGACCTTGACCTTATACTTACTAGAGAAGCTAACAGTGCTGCCACTGAGCCACCACCAGGTGTAGGTGACCTTATACTATCTGAAGAAGCTAGCAATGCTCCCACTGAGCCTCCGGTAGGTGAAGCTGACCGTGACCATAAACTTACTAGAGAAGATTACAATGCCGCCACTGAGCCACCTCCAGGGGGTAGGTGACCTTGACCTAATACTTACTAGAGAAGCTAACAGTGCTGCCACTGATCCACCACCAGGTGTAGGTGACCTTGACCCAATAGTCAATATAAAATCTTTAACATCCATGCTGACTAGTGGACCATCATTTTCATCTGATATCATATATCTAAAATAAATACAATTGTATAATAATCATATAAATAACAAGAATGTGTCCCCAGTACACAGATGCCCCACTCGAACTGTCATTTTCTATGTTCAGTGGATAGTGAAATTGGGGTCAGAACTATAATTTGAAATTGAAATTAGAAAGATCATATCATAAGGAACATATATACTAAGTTTCAGTCTACTATTGTAGGTGGGGCATAAAAATAACCTTTCTACTTCATTTGGACCCTGATGGGCAATCATAACCCCATCTTTTACTTCATATATATATAATTATATTTACTGTCTCAGATACACAACCATTACATTTTTTAAATTCAAATCAAAGATTCACTGTTATCATATATTCTAGAACAAGGGGATAATAAGTATGCAAGAAATGATTAAATTATATTAGAGAATGTGGTATGATTTCCAATGAAATAACTCTTCAGAAGAGACAAAATCACACAGACATTAACAACTATAGGTCATTGTGTGGCCTTCATCAATTTTAAGATTTTCTCACAATTTGAAAAACAGCATATAGTAAGGCATCATTGAAGAATCTGACTGTCGATACTGTGTACTATATGACTAAAATATTATAGCATAACTTCCTGAATATTGCTTTTTTAACCATTATTAAATCTCCTAAGAATTCAAGTTCTTACTCGATAATTCTTTCTTTAGGACTAAAGGCTCCTAGTGAGTTTAGACCCATTCTGTTAATAACCTGTAAATATAGAATTAGACATTTAAGTATACAAATCTTTAACCCTTTCCTCCATGGAATATTTTTTTTACGTACTAGATTCGCATAGGACTTTTCCAATTAAAAATAAATCATCAGGTTTAAAGTATAAATGCATTGTGAAAACAAATATTTCATAAATAAAATTGAACTCAGATATTCTCATGAATATCCTTTTCATATTGGATACAATTTTTTCCAAGTCAGATGCAGACATTTCGTAGTCAAAGCGTTTCAACTGAGATACTTCACAGGCGTCAAAAGGCATCATTATGGAGTAAAGGGGGTGGCGTAAAAAGGCGTCATTATGGAGGAAAGAGTTAATATAAGGCCAACAAGATGGTTTTAAGTAGATTTTGTGACCAATAAGTGAGGGACATAATAATTGGTACAGATCCATTTAAATTTATTTTTCTTTGACAGGGATTTTTTTCACAAGCAGTTATCTATATACAATAAGTCAATCTAACTTATATGCACATATCAACCTAAAGTTAAAAATAGAGGGAGTATAACAATCAATTTGCACTTATAAACCTTAATTTTCTAATCTGAGACAGAGATGTTTAAACAAAATTAATACAAACCAATCTAAGTTTCTGGTCTTCTTCTAAAATAAAGAGATTTTCTTTCTCCATGTAATAATCAGCAGCTTGCATTAATGCCTCTAATGGCACTAAACCCACAATCTGGGAGCCACAAATAGCTAAATTCAACTCCTACAATGAATGAAAAGAATATAAGTTGGTGAGGACTTATCTTTTCCTCAGAGTTCAGTATTTTTGTTATATACTTTTGTCCATAGCTAATAAGTAAATCCTTTGATTTTATAATACTTATTTTTACATGTTAAAAATAAGGATCAGATTTTGTTATTTCTGTTTAATTAATTTTCAAACCGCAGATAGACAAGGTCAAGCAGGAATTGTCTCAAATGTTCATTTATAACATTTCCAAATCTCAACTCATATTTGTTTAAGGCTTTTTAAATAAAATCCTATAAATTTGACAAGTTTTTGTATTAGAAGAGAGACAATATCAAATTTGAAATGCACTTCAAGATTATCCAGTAAATGTATGTCATGCATGTTTCACTAATAAGTTCTACTGAATAAAAACATATATATTTAAATTATTTGCTGATTGAGAAGAAAACTGCTTTTGTTTTTAATCCCTCATTTAGGTCAGGGATCATTTCAAGTCAGGAGACATTTAGCTAGGTGACAGGTAACATACCTCAGCATCTTTACACACTTCTTCATAAACTTTATGTATGGGTGTGACGTTATAATCTGATATATTGGTAGAAACTTGAGCCATGTTGGCCTCCTCTAAGTACCATCCTATGGCCTGCACAGATTTACATCGCCCTTTCTGTTAAATTATACAAAACATTTTCTTAAGGTGAATGCAGTTTTTTATAATAACAAAATAGTAAGATTTGTCAATGAAAATTAATCTTCCGAATCCTTTTTGGTAATTTTGAAACTATGTTGAAATTTATTGTGTATGATAATATAATACTAAAATACATAAGCTGCCAAAAAAATCAATATGTTTGGTATTATTTAAACTTTGTAAAACAAAGTTTAAATCTTTTGACAATATTTTCAAGTTTCAAAATTCTTTAAACTTCCTACCCTAACAGTAGTGTTATTGAAACTGGCTAAACCTGCCAGGGAAATATTGTTTGTCCTGTAAGACAGAGGCATGTAGTTACGATGAATATCATATTTAACATGTGAAGATCTCAATGGAATAGGTACTCAATGATAAATCATATGTATTTCATAGCGAAAATAGAAATGCTGTGAGTGATTATATAATTCAATAGGAAACAAGATGCAGTCAGGAAAAGGTTGACATATATTGGTTTTGGCTGCAATGTTTAAAACCCTTTGGCCATAAAAAGTCTGAATGTTCAGTTGTCTTTGTGTTCAAAGTTAGGTTTTTAACATACTTCTGGAAGGTAAATCCTGAAAACAGTGCTTCAAACACATTCAGTTTACTAACTTAGGGGGGGGGGGGGGGGGGGGGGCTCCTGGGTATAAAACAATTTTTATTTCTAATATAGGATTTCACTATATTTTTTTATAAATGAACTTTATCATATACTTCCAAGAAAAATAAAATAAAAAAATGGGGTCACGGTTCATTTAACTCTCAATCTGCCTCTGGAAGAAGCATACATTTTTGTTAATGTCCTTTTTTTCTGTTGAGTTAATAGGAGAAATAGAGAAAATATCAAAATAAATAAATAACCTAATTACAGAAATGGCTGAAATTTTACCATTATTTAGTTTATGTACAGCTTAGTTGAAAACAATAATAAAAAATATAGGTCACCGATGAGTTAAAAAAGGTATTTCAAATTTAATGCCAAAAAATTACAATTTTGCACCAAAGGGAGATAATTTGGAGCTTTTTCAATGATATAAACATTTTAAAAGTCATCTGGGGCCAAACCGAATCGATTTTTTGGGTTGATTTTTGTACCATATCATAGAGTAATAACTAATAATGTAATAAATAAAACTTGTAATGAAAAAAAAAAGGTTTAATTTATTGCTGAAATTTTTGTACCCACGAGCCACCTTAACTTACTATGTTCACATTTTAATTTCACTTGATAGATCAGCCATGAATATCAAATTTCTAAGAAAAGACACAATGCCTACCTCTTTAAGAATTTTAACAAAAAATCCTAATTTAATAAAATGTGCAAGATGTAATTTTTTATCAAGGAAAATTATAAAAAAATCAAATAACTTTTGAAACAATAATTGAAAGGCTACAACTGAAAAATTGCATGCCATAGCTTTTTAAAAGACTGAAGAAAAGATACAAAACAACATAAGCATGAATAAATTAATTACAAAAAGATTTGTAGACAGAAGATATGCTTTAAGATAAGAAATTCTAGCAACATAGGCGAGCTTTAGCTCCATTTATGTAACACTGTAAAAATATTACAAAGCTAAAATAACTTAATACATGTACAGTATCATAATCGCAAAAATATATAGCTTGATAAATACTTTTTATACCATTACAACAAGTAGAGGCATGACATGGGATTTCCCAAGGGTCATACCTTTCTCTTCCATGTGCAATGGGATAAAAATAAAATACCTTATACTTCAAACTTCAACAGGGTAAATATGAGTATGTTATTGTTAATTAATACAAATATAAAATAACAAGTTAAAAATTAGTATTTTAATAATAAAACTGTTTGCATATCAAATGAGACCAATTCTTTAAATTATTTCCATTAAATCCACAGAGTTTCCATACTTATTCCGATGAATGTTAGAGAAGTTCTACAGAAACTCTGTCTAAACCAAATCTATTTCACACTGATCATCAAGCAGTCTTAATAAAGATACTCGGTAAGGGTGAGATTTAGGTTTAAGGGCTTGGTATATACAGGACAAATTATTGTGTAATATTCAATCTTGGTTTATAGTCAAATTTGAACAAGATGCTCGTATAAAAATAGAACATAATGGAGGAATATTAAGTGATGTTCAGGAGAGGATACCAGTTTACAAAAGTTCAGAAAGGTGAAGTATCTTCAGTGTGGTTCAGGTCAACAAAGAATGTAGTTAAGTCAAGGATTGGTTTAGACAGGTTGTTGTAAGATATAAAATTATAAAAGCAATGATTATATTCCAGCAGTGAATAGCAATTTCAGCATGCAGTGCACACTGCAATAAGTGTCTAATTACCACGGGATTCCAGCCTGTTCCGTAATGCTAAAAATATGTACAAAATAAGTCATGTTTATGCTTAGATACCATGATATTCTATCCTGTTTTGTAATACAAATAATTATACAATATATATGAAGTATACCCCTTTCAGTTGGAAACAACCATTGAACTATATTACTGGACAACAAAATAATTCATAGATTTGATGCGAAGGTGTTTTTAATTTTATAACCATCAACTTAAAATACATTATATATTGTCCATCTAGAGTTTTCTAAGAGTCACACATTTATATATACATTTTATAAGCCTTCTTTCTATATTTTTATACACCAATTTTGTATTCATAAAATAAGGAAATAAAATGTTTTCCGGTCATTTTGTAAAGTGTCATATAAGGAAATGAATGACATCCTAAATAATAACGGATTGTTTTATAAATGTAATTAGGTCAAGAGGAACAAAATTCAGGTCAATCATTAGTATGGTAAAATACTGAAACATTAAATTGGTGTATATAACTTCTGTGTTTGGTAAAATCAAGAGACTTCAAGAACATATATTCTTTACTGTTAGTAAATAATAAAGGACTTTAATAACATGTCATTTACTGTTATAAGTAATAAGAAAAGTGAATATGTTATCAATAGTACATATATTAGTTGATATATCTAATCACAAAACACTCACAAGGTTGACAAGAAAAAGAAACAATAACATACTACTGATGAACTTTTTCAAAAAATTGTGAAAAGAAATGGTTGGTAAAGATCAACTATTTAGTACCCAGATGTTATAAGCATTTTAAAGATAAAGGCAACTTTATTGATAAGTTAAAAAGGGGTTTAATATTAATAAAGTCTACACAAATATATTTTGTAATCTTATAATAATTAAACAATTTACAATTATCTTGGATATTTGTTTTTGATGAATTAGCAAGAGGTCCTATCAAAAAAGGCACATTTATAGTCGATTGATATGAAAAATTATCACTAGTAACTTAGTCTAACATGTGCCGTTGTCACTGAAATTGATAACGTCATCATAGGTAAAATAGTGATAAACAGATTATCATTGGTCGTCTCAACTCGATTACTTTTCTCACTTTCACTGTACCGGCTTAAGTGAGAAAATCAATCGACAAACATAAGTTGAAAATTTGACTACAATGATACAAAATGTATATAATGGTATTTATCTTTGATTCATCTTTATCAAGCTTATGAGTAGCTAGCATACAAAAGTACATATATGTATGAATTAACAGCTTATATCTTAGTTATAATGTGTGATGATAACAATTTCTACATTAGAAATTCAGAAAAAATGCCAGAATATATTAGTCTAATATGTGTTTATGTGAGAAAACTTTAGTATTTCAACTGCTAACAGTGAAGGTGAGCATACCTCGTTATTAAAACCTGTTCCATACGTCTAAAAATAAACAATAACATAATACACAATACAATGATAATACACAATGAAACAAAAATACAAAATGCCATGATAATACACTGCTACACAAATACACAATGCTAATTACAAAATATTGTAAAGACAAATTTGTTTAAAATATTTCTACAAGAATCAAATGTAAGCAAATTTGATATTAGAAAGTATGGTCAGTCCTTCATTGATTAATATTTTCATTAGATGTATGTTTCATTATCGCTATTTTGTGCATTTTTCCTTTGATCTTTTTTTGGAAAAATTATTGTTAGAAACTAAGAAGCCACGTGGCGTTGCCAAGGAAATTGACAACGTCGTCACAGGTAAAATAGCGATAAACAGATTATCATTGGTCATCTCAACTGGATTGCTTTTCTCACTTTCGCTGTACCAGCTCAAGCGAGAAAATCAATCTCGTTGAGATAATCAACGATAATCTATAATTATAATAATATGTTAATCGGATTGTTACTACACTGCAATCTCGACTTATTCCTTAATCAACTTCATTACACAATAAAATTTATCATTCATGATGACATGAGGTCCCACAATAAAGTTCACATGTAAATTAAATAAAACCTTGATAAAAATCATTTTTCATGATCCTAGCTTCCACGCTTCATACAAAATCTACTTCAGTCAATGCTTTTACACCCCAATGAAGTTACAAAAAGAAGCATTCAATTCTTAATTATAAATTAATGATATTTAACTAGTTTGACACTTTCTGAAATAAATAGAATTCTTTAATAGGTCACTGGTAACATTCACCATGAAATTATTGAATAGTAAGATAATTCCATAATATACCAAAAAATTCCATGTAAACGATAAAATTAAATGTTTCAATCAAAGTAATGACCTATATATATATATGAGAATATATAATTTGCCCCAAAACTTTAACTTACATGACCAGACCATGGTAACAGCAACAATTATTTCTATTATAAAACTCACATGATCAACAAATAACCAGAATTTATATAATATAATACTATCATATACCATGACATTTGAGGTAAACATCATTGCTAGTGTTTTTGTCTTTTAATAAGCGTATCAATATAAAAGAAGTTAAAGAAAGTAAGAATAGTGTGATGTTGAAAAAATAAAACATTGACCATGTACAATAAGCCAACAAACAATAACAAATAAACAAGGGAGAGTACTCTGCCAAAGGGAGATAACTAACCTGCTCTTCTCCTCTGCCTTGTTCTCTGATATTCAGTGCTATCCTGTGTGCTTGCTCCTTTGTTGATAGAACATTGATGTTATAGGCTACCAGAAAATTCCTTGCTCCTGTCACAGTGGCTCCCCATCTTGGGTTAAATTCTGCAGGACCAAAGTCTGGTTTCCATTCTTCTTGTAGAATCTGTAAATAATAAAGCCTTGATTACAGATGATCAATGTTATGTGTATAGCATGTAAATCTTGTTAGATATTCTCCAGTGAGTTCAATGAATTCAGGCATATTTCCTGTGAGTTATAGAATTATCCTGGAACAAGCCATTTCAAAAACTATTCTTAATATATAATTTACTACTGTTGCCTTTATATATCTACCCTTTAATTTTGTCCTCTCATTATAATTTTTTTAAATGGCAATGCTTTATCACCCCTAGTTTTTGGTGGGGTTCGTGTTGTTTATTCTTTAATTTTCTATGATGTGTCACTTGTACTATTGTTTGACTGTTTCATTTTTAGCCATGGCATTGTCAGTTTATTTTCTATTAATGAGTTTGACTGTCCCTTTGGTATCTTTCGTTCCACTTTTAAGGAAGATACAAAAAAATGTTTTTATTGCTGTCTAGTTTTCTATTGACAGTTCGTTTTTGATGCTGGATATTATGTGTTTCTTCCATTATCTGATTATATTTAATATAACCAACTTCTAATGCCGAATATTATTTTTTTAACTTTCTTACCTTTTCTGGTAATCCTTCATATTCCCCACTTCTTATGCTGGATAATTTTTTTCTTGTTTCTATTTCTGTAGCTTCAGCATATAAATAAACTAAACAAACACAATGCAGTAAATTAGTAAGTGCAATAACAAAACTTATAAAAAGGTTTATTGGAAAACTGGCAAAGATTATTTTAAGTTTAAGATTTCTTCAAAAAAATAATTCTGAATTAATCAGATGGATTGATTGATATATGTTTAATGTCTAGTAGCAGATGTGATATGCATATCATGATGGGTACATTGTCAAGGTCAGATAAAACCTGACAGACATGTAAACTAAGACTTTTATCTCAGGCGAGATGAAAAAGCTTCATTTATGATAGTTATTAGTACATTATACTAGACTAGTAGTTTTAGATTTTTCATCAAACTTTTTGTTTTAAATTACTTAGTACATCAAGCTTATGTGCAATTTTTTGTATAACTGTTTGATAATAAATATCTGGTACATGAATCTCAAGACTATTTCTTTCTAATTTTCTGGTACATCAAGCCATAATGCTAGTTTTTCATCAAACTTGTTGCTTTAAATTACCTGGTACATCAAGATCTAGTGCTAGTTTTTCATCAAACTCCTTGTTTTAAATTACCTGGTACATCAAGATCTAGTGCTAGTTTTTCATCAAACTCCTTGTTTTAAATTACCTGGTACATCAAGATCTAATGCTAGTTTTTCATCAAACTCCTTGTTTTAAATTACCTGGTACATCAAGATCTAATGCTAGTTTTTCATCAAACTCCTTGTTTTAAATTACCTGGTACATCAAGATCTAATGCTAGTTTTTCATCAAACTCCTTGTTTTAAATAACCTGGTACATCAAGATCTAATGCTAGTTTTTCATCAAACTCCTTGTTTTAAATTACCTGGTACATCAAGATCTAATGCTAGTTTTTCTCCAAATTCTTTCGCACACATGGCACATTCTTCCATTGTTACATTCTGGACTGGAATAAATGGACACACGTCCATGGCACCCATTCTTGGATGTTCTCCTATAATTTACAAAACAAACAAATGCATAGATAGTTTTATTGAACATCACTTTGTATAGCAACCATTTTGATGAGCAATGAATCTTATTCACCTCTTAAAATTTAATTTTATGCAAATAAGTTCCCTTGTTTATTAGTTACTTGTTTCTGGTCAATAAAGAGTGAGGGGTTGGCAGCTTTGATTCTTTGATCTATAGGGAAACATTCTTATGGTGTGCTGCTGTTACACCACTGTCCCAGGTAAAGGAATAGTTGAGCACTCACAAACTTGGCTACATTTTCTGTCTGCGTAATGGTGAAGTTGCATAAGCATATACGGTTATCTATCTTGTTCTTCAATTTCAGATTGATAAAATTTTAGAAGATAACCATTTCTTTATACAGATACATTTACATGTATCCAGAGTAATTAAACTGAGTACATGGAGCAGAGTAATACAGTCTGTCTGTTTTTAATCCCAGTTAGACACATATCACCTAAATTCTTTAAAAAATAGACAGTATAAAAAGGTACCATGAGAAAAGTCATGCATTTGATTGACTGCTAACTTGTTTAACTTTGGTTTGATATTACATGTACCTATTAAATTGAGCGATTCCTTGTTTAACTTTAGTTTGTTTATTTCCTGTTAAATTGAGCTATTCCTTGATTAACATTATTTGTTTATTACCTGTATGTGTCCTCATATCTATATATGTATATGCAGCTCTGGCAGCATTCAGGGCTCCCTGGACGACAGCTTCTGGTGGACCAACAAAAGTGTAAACTGTCCTGTTAGTTGACACTCCAGGGTCCACATCCAGTAAATTACATCCATCAGTACTGGCTATAGCATTGGCAATGCCTTCAACAGCCTAAATAAAAGAAATCATCA
Organism: Mytilus trossulus; assembly: GCF_036588685.1. Taxonomy (NCBI): domain Eukaryota; kingdom Metazoa; phylum Mollusca; class Bivalvia; order Mytilida; family Mytilidae; genus Mytilus; species Mytilus trossulus. The sequence goes on from NC_086374.1 coordinate 974,116, forward strand.
TAGTATCATATTATAGAGGTACATTGTACAAAGAGATATTGCATGAACTTCAATTGAGAGAGAAGCATCCAAAACAACAAACGTGAAGCAAAATATACCTTTAACATCCCTCATCTACTTGCATAATTACTTCACAATGGTAAATAATTAAATACATTGTAAGTGACTATGCTGTAAACCAGAAGTACTACAAACAAGCTCACATACACTCAACATTCATCAACCTTCTACAAAGTACCTCCCCTTCGATCTATTTGCCAAAATTAACTTTCCATGGACATTGTTTATCCAACAATCTTTTTGTTCAATAATTTATAAAACCTTTCACATACATTTTTTGTATGTAAGTAAATCAAATAAATTCAGTTTACCTTTAACTCACTATAGCCTTCTTCTGCATTTTAAATTTGTGAAGGTACAAATCGATGTTGTTCCTATATCATGTATATTAGGGGCCAGCTGAAGGACGCCTCCAGGTGCGGGAATTTCTCGCTATATTGAAGACCTGTTGGTGACCTTCTGCTGTTGTTTTTTTTATTTGGTCGGGTTATTGTCTCTTTGACACATTCCCCATTTCCATTCTCAATTTTAGAATCAATCATGAGACATATTTGTACTCTGTTCAAACGTTACTAAATTTAATGTCAGCCATTCATTTTTAATATTTTATTTTTCTGATAGAAGAAAATGAACATTTGTTCAAGAAAATACTTATAATTTTTTACAGAATTCATTGTTATTAGTTGGATACAATTTTTCAAGTGATCCACTAAATTTAATTCAAATTTTCAACGAATCAAAAAATTTAGATAGGCTTTGAATGCAAAAATTGGAATGCAAAAATTGGTAAAACCATTAAATCAAATGTCAATGAAAATGCAAGTTTTTCTGACCTCAATCCACAAAAATTGATACCCACATAATTGAATCCACAGTTTTCTATTACCTACAGTTTTGTGAACTTAATCATACAGAAATAATTATTGATAGACATGTTACATAGTAGACTTTGCCATACCTCCTTATTTTTCCCAACTGAGCAATTTGGTACACATTCTATTATTTTGGTCTTCATCTTTAACATATTTAGATTTGTGATAATCTATTAAAAGTAACAATGTGTGCCTTATCTAGAGAAAGTTCTGGTCTATTTATATGACATTTACATCATGTTAATACATAGATAATCATTCCACACTACTCTTCTTAGATAAGTAAGTAACTATAAGTACACAACATGCTTACATGAATGTCAAGTTTCAATTCCAATTGAAATGATTATTTTTAAAGATTCAATGAGTTACGGTAGATCTGGGAGAAGCAATGGCAGTACTTTCTTTTCATATCAGTACTATCTACTCAAAGTATATAATCCCTGCACAGTTTTATCATTTAAGTAATAATAAAATATTTTGCTATCGTCAAAAAAAATTTAATGGCTGAATCTTAACTATCGAAAAAGTATATCCAAATTTCCTAAAATTTTATCTGTCATTGTTTTTTAAATAAAATCAAAACTATCCTAACTCTATTAGGGGAGGGGTAGCAGGGCTCCTGACCCCCAAAATCCTGAAGTCCCGAATTTAAATACATAAAGAATCCTGACATCCGAAAATTATAAAAAAGAAATCCCTGTATCCCAAAAGGTTCAATCCTGAAATTCCGAGCTTATAAACACCCGATCACAGAGTCCCATTAAGGTCCTATCCCCCTCTCTATTTATATATATTTATAATTCTTCTCCAGCAAAAATTGAAATCATGCCATTACTTTTCTCTTTCAAACTGTTTCACAAATATTTTTCTATGCCATTGAAAGCTTAAATTACAAAGAGTTTTGTTCATTGTTGAAGGCTGCATCACATTTGTTTGCAATCTCATCATGTCTTTTGACATATTCGTGCACAAGACTCTACTGTTAATGCCATTAGCGTTTGCAAGACGAGATTCAATTTTCATGCCTTTATCAGCAAAATACATTTCAAAATAAGTCCGGACATGACAGACATTTGTCTAATGCGTGCATGATTCAACATAATTAATTGGAATTTTAATCTGATGCAGACGAATTTTATCATTATTTTAGGAATTTATGGATCAAGTGTCTGCAAAACTACTTCCTGTATACCTCTTTGCAACGACCTTCGGAGAAATTTGGGACACATTCCACTATTCTTGGCATCTTCAGTTGTTCTTATCTCTGTACGTAGACTTTATTGATTTTACAAGTTCAAAGCATGTCTTAATCTACCTGAGCGTACTTGTTGCCATCCGCACAGGTATTCACTTCCGGTTTACATGAGAAAACGTCAGGAATTTATGCGTACTATTTTACAAAAATCTATGACGTTGCATAAATTGCTGTTAATACGTTTTACACACGACACCATCTTCTCGAAGTTAGTAAACATCCCATGTAAATATTTTATCTGAAAGTCAGAAGCTGAATGCACTCAAATCAGTATATTTTGTATAGTAGTATAAAATTTGTTTATGTCAGCAAAGGATGCATAAAATCGTTAATTGCAATAACCCCTTTTTAGTGCTTAATGTGCTTCCTCCTCGGTCAGTATCGATTCGTATGAATTCTTCAGCTGCATAGCACACATTGGTGCTGAAAATTACCCAAATAGTTACAATTGCAATTAACAATATAATCTTAAGTCAGGAAATTGCACATGCTGTCCTTTAATGAATTCAGCTCCATCTTAAAGAAACAGTAATCTGCACAGCATACAAGATTTATTTTAAGTTGGGTATATAGTCAACTTAAGCTCTGTAGTCTGTAGAACTTTTATCCGACAGTCACATGTACATATATGTAACACTCAGAAACGTGTCCTTCCCCCCATACGTGTCCGATTCCCCCAAACATGTCCACATTGACGTCACTGAACTGCAAAACATGTCTAGTTAAAAATATCGCCAAAGCGTGTGATTTGTATAAACGCCTAAACGTGTCCATTTCTCAACAAACCCCCAAACGTGTCCAATCCCAAAAACGTGTCCATATCAAGCGTTATTTGGTTATAGCTATTCCATTGACGTATACTAATTTTACCATTTCATTAAAAATATAGATAAGGTACTTTTTTAATCCGGCCGACAAAACTGGGTAAAAGTGGGGGCGTCATTTCGGCTATGTCGTATGTAAATTGTAACCAAACATGTTTAAACTGTACAGTTAACGGATGGAAGTGTCCCTTTCTCTGCACATCTAAATTTGTGTGTTCTCTCTAAATATTGTGAAACACCGGCAACTGGACGATCAACAGTCTAAAATAAATGTATCAGTACAAATGTAAAAAAAATAAAACTTGTAACCTATGTTCTCTCTAAAAATATATGAAATACTTGCAACTGGACAATACACTATCATCTGTTTGAAGATAATTTAAACAGTATATAGAAAACAGTAAAATCATTAAAGCATGTATGTTCTCTAAATATTAAATGAAAACTTTGTCACCTGTGTCCCCATTATAAAATTGCCGTCAACGTTATCAAACGATACATGTATTAACGCTTAAAGACATGAGACGTTCTGGCGTTTAATTTGGACACGTTTTGGCGAATAACATTTATCGGACACGTTTGGGGGTTATGAATTCGGACACGTTTGGGGAATATTGTATATTTCGGACACGTTTAGGGAGAACAGACACGTTTGGGGGAATCGGACACGTTTGGGAGGAAGGACACGTTTGGGAGTGTAACATATATAATAAGCATTAGATAAAAAACACAAAGAACAGTAAGCACATCATTCAAAGCATAAATAAAAGCTTATAAAGCAACATTAAAGATTTAAATGCAGACAACCAACATGCAAAAGCTATATACCCTATTGCTATTTATCTGCCATTAATGAACATCACAAAAGTTTCTGTAACATGTCATAATAGTAATATCTGACGCCACAATGGAAAAGTGATTGTTATATATATGATGTCAAAAGTTCAATTGAGACCAATTTCCAAATAGTGATCAGGTGTAATGATAAAGAGCTACAAGTAACTCTAGCGTTTAAAACACAAATAAAAAGGTATGCAACAAAATATAAATGCTAAAGTACATTTGTACAAGGTAAATAAGTGTTCTATATCTCACTGCAATCTGCTGGAGGGACACTGACATGAACTGCCCTCCCAATTACCAACCAATCTCTTGAACCTTCAATTTCAATAAATATATTTCGTATACGTAACATTGCGGTATTATAAAAATTTTAAAATACTCTTTGTGATGAATTATAATTAGCTGCAAAGAGCTTGGTGTTTTATCTGTTATCATGTAAATACATCATTTTTGTACATGCTGACTTTAAATTGAATTTACTTACTTACTTACCTTATTTTGCAGTAGATTCTAGACAGTCTTTGACCGTGCTAGGGAAATATGTCAGCATAACATATTAAGACATATGTCATGTATGTGTCACTTGCATGTACATTGTATAAGACCATGACAAAACAGTTTTTTTAATTTGTTTAAAAAGTACTATCATGTGAATAGCACTGAATACTTATTATTGCATACAATGCATATTCTTTAACTTGAGTTTGCCTTTACCAAATGTTATGAAACTTACAATGTATACACATTGCTTATTACTACAAAACACAGATCAAGTTCAAATTTTGGAGGTGGCACTTTAACCGTCCTAGAGTTATGTCCCTTTCAAATGGAAAAATTGCTGAAATTTTTGTTTCCATTCTCCAACTTTAGTTTGACTTTACCAAATGTTATAAATGAAACTTATACACAATGCTTATTACCACAAAACTCAGATCAAGTACAAATTTGGGTAGTGTCACTTTTACTGTTCTTCAGTTATATGTCTATTTATAACTTGATATTAACTTCATATGATATGCAAGCAGGGGCATCATCTGTGTCTCATGAACGTATTCTCCATTAAGTTTCTATCGAATAAAAGACTCTTTATCTTATGATATCATTTTCCAAAATATTAATTTCTATTATGACCTCCAAGGAAAAATAATTCATGACAACCAATCAATTAAAGATTGTTTTAATAAAGACAAAATACAATCAATGGATAATCTCCCTTTAATGAGACAAAAAATGATTAAACTCAATCTTTATTTGCTTGACAATAATTCAGACAATGTTGCCTGAACAGTGTAGGCAAATAGATGTACAAATTGTGTATAAACATGAACATGATGAACACAATGAGTATGAAATATATTTCTTTTTTTTTTTACTTGATAGCATTTTTTGTCTATTTTTAGCTTTAAAGATGGTGAGACCAGTAAAAAGAAGACATTCCTCTGTAGTGAAAGCCAAAGCCTTAGTTCATGCTATTCGTTACATTCGACAACAAAAACAGATTCCTAACCTTGATCGAATCCAAAAGTACATGATCCGTGTGTATGACACAAAACCAGCGGAGACAGAAAAACAGCTACAATATACATGTAAAGATGGACTTATAATCGCCTATACAACATTGGGTAAAAAAGGAAACAAGACTGGAATAGAGCAGGAGGGATATAGGATTCCAGATGAGGGGGAACTAGTGGTATTTATTATACATAAGTTATCATGGTCACTGGGCTGCAGATTTGGATGAACTAACAGTATTATTTACAGATCTAGATTCATAGATGAAGATATAGGAAGATGTGGTGTGAGTGCCAATGAGACAACTCTCCATCCAAATAATAATTCAGAAAAGTAAACCATTATAGGTCAATTTATGGCCTTCAAGACCATGAAGACAGAGCCTAGACTCACACCGAACAAAAAGCTATTAAGGGCACCAAAATTACTAGTGTGAAACCATTCAAATGTGAAAACCAATGTCTTTTAAAAGTCAATCACAGTCTCCCTTTTGGCAGATCTCTTCTAAAAATATTCATGTGTGGTTCAAAGAAATATAACCCCCAGGCCCAAGAAATTGGCTTCAGAATTTAAATAGGTTTGACGACAAATGGGAATCAAAAACAGAGAAAGATAACTTCAACTCATATTTTTAAATTGCCTAATACAATTCACATTTTAAATATTGCAAAATGAAATTATTCTTCATCCTTCAGTGCTGATTATTGTATACTAAAAAAGTCTATTATCTTTATTTTACAGAAAGGGGACCATGATTGGTACTGTTTTGGCTGCCATAATGTAATATTATCTTTACATTACAGAAAGGGGACCATGATTGGTACTGTTTTGGCTGCCATTACAGAAAGGGGACCATGATTGGTACTGTTTTGACTGCCATAATGTAATATTATCTTTACATTACAGAAAGGGGACCATGATTGGTACTGTTTTGGCTGCCATAATGTAATATTATCTTTACATTACAGAAAGGGGACCATGATTGGTACTGTTTTGGCTACCATAATGTAATATTATCTTTACATTACAGAAAGGGGACCATGATTGGTACTGTTTTGACTGTCATAATGTAATATTATCTTTACATTACAGAAAGGGGACCATGATTGGTACTGTTTTGACTGCCATAATGTAATATTATCTTTACATTACAGAAAGGGGACCATGATTGGTACTGTTTTGGCTGCCATAATGTAATATTATCTTTACATTACAGAAAGGGGACCATGATTGGTACTGTTTTAGCTACCATAATGTAATATTATCTTTACATTACAGAAAGGGGACCATGATTGGTACTGTTTTGGCTGCCATAATGTAATATTATCTTTACATTACAGAAAGGGGACCATGATTGGTACTGTTTTGGCTGCCATAATGTAATATTATCTTTACATTACAGAAAGGGGACAATGATTGGTACTGTTTTGGCTGCCATAATGTAATATTATCTTTATTTTACAGAAAGGGGACCATGATTGGTACTGTTTTGACTGCCATAATGTAATATTATCTTTACATTACAGAAAGGGGACCATGATTGGTTCTGTTTTAGCTGCCATAATGTAATATTATCTTTACATTACAGAAAGGGGACCATGATTGGTACTGTTTTGGCTGCCATAATGTAATATTATCTTTACATTACAGAAAGGGGACCATGATTGGTACTGTTTTGGCTACCATAATGTAATATTATCTTGATTTTACAGAAAGGGGACCATGATTGGTACTGTTTTGGCTACCATAATGTAATATTATCTTTACATTACAGAAAGGGGACCATGATTGGTACTGTTTTGGCTGCCATAATGTAATATTATCTTTACATTACAGAAAGGGGACCATGATTGGTACTGTTTTGGCTGCCATAATGTAATATTATCTTTACATTACAGAAAGGGGACAATGATTGGTACTGTTTTGACTGCCATAATGTAATATTATCTTTACATTACAGAAAGGGGAGCACGATTGGTACTGTTTTTGCTGCCATAATGTCATATTATCTTTATTTTACAGAAAGGGGACCATGATTGGTACTGTTTTAGCTACCATAATGTAATATTATCTTTACATTACAGAAAGGGGACCATGATTGGTACTGTTTTGGCTACCATAATGTAATATTATCTTTACATTACAGAAAGGGGACCATGATTGGTACTGTTTTGGCTGCCATAATGTAATATTATCTTTATTTTACAGAAAGGGGACCATGATTGGTACTGTTTTGACTACCATAATGTAATATTATCTTTACATTACAGAAAGGGGACCATGATTGGTACTGTTTTAGCTACCATAATGTAATATTATCTTTATTTTACAGAAAGGGGACCATGATTGGTACTGTTTTGGCTGCCATAATGTAATATTATCTTTACATTACAGAAAGGGGACCATGATTGGTACTGTTTTGGCTGCCATAATGTAATATTATCTTTACATTACAGAAAGGGGACCATGATTGGTACTGTTTTGGCTGCCATAATGTAATATTATCTTTACATTACAGAAAGGGGACAATGATTGGTACTGTTTTGACTGCCATAATGTAATATTATCTTTACATTACAGAAAGGGGAGCACGATTGGTACTGTTTTGGCTGCCATAATGTAATATTATCTTTACATTACAGAAAGGGGAGCACGATTGGTACTGTTTTGGCTGCCATAATGTAATATTATCTTTACATTACAGAGAGGGGACCATGATTGGTACTGTTTTGGCTGCCATAATGTAATATTATCTTTACATTACAGAGAGGGGACCATGATTGGTACTGTTTTGGCTACCATAATGTAATATTATCTTTATGTTACAGAAAGGGGACCATGATTGGTACTGTTTTGGCTGCCATAATGTAATATTATCTTTACATTACAGAAAGGGGATCATGATTGGTACTGTTTTAGCTACCATAATGTAATATTATCTTTATTTTACAGAAAGGGGACCATGATTGGTACTGTTTTGGCTGCCATAATGTAATATTATCTTTACATTACAGAAAGGGGAGCACGATTGGTACTGTTTTGACTGCCATAATGTAATATTATCTTTACATTACAGAAAGGGGACCATGATTTGTACTGTTTTGGCTGCCATAATGTAATATTATCTTTACATTACAGAAAGGGGAGCACGATTGGTACTGTTTTGGCTGCCATAATGTAATATTATCTTTATTTTACAGAAAGGGGACCATGATTGGTACTGTTTTGACTGCCATAATGTAATATTATCTTTACATTACAGAAAGGGGACCATGATTGGTACTGTTTTGGCTGCCATAATGTAATATTATCTTTACATTACAGAAAGGGGACCATGATTGGTACTGTTTTGGCTGCCATAATGTAATATTATCTTTACATTACAGAAAGGGGACCATGATTGGTACTGTTTTGGCTACCATAATGTAATATTATCTTTACATTACAGAAAGGGGACCATGATTGGTACTGTTTTGGCTGCCATAATGTAATATTATCTTTACATTACAGAAAGGGGACCATGATTGGTACTGTTTTGACTGCCATAATGTAATATTATGTTTATTTTACAGAAAGGGGACCATGATTGGTACTGTTTTGGCTGCCATAATGTAATATTATGTTTATTTTACAGAAAGGGGACCATGATTGGTACTGTTTTGGCTGCCATAATGTAATATTATCTTTACATTACAGAAAGGGGACCATGATTGGTACTGTTTTGGCTGCCATAATGTAATATTATCTTTACATTACAGAAAGGGGACTATGATTGGTACTGTTTTGGCTACCATAATGTAATATTATCTTTACATTACAGAAAGGGGACCATGATTGGTACTGTTTTGACTGCCATAATGTAATATTATCTTTACATTACAGAAAGGGGACCATGATTGGTACTGTTTTGACTGCCATAATGTAATATTATCTTTACATTACAGAAAGGGGACCATGATTGGTACTGTTTTGGCTGCCATAATGTAATATTATCTTTACATTACAGAAAGGGGACCATGATTGGTACTGTTTTGACTGCCATAATGTAATATTATCTTTACATTACAGAAAGGGGACCATGATTGGTACTGTTTTGGCTGCCATAATGTAATATTATCTTTACATTACAGAAAGGGGACCATGATTGGTACTGTTTTGGCTACCATAATGTAATATTATCTTTACATTACAGAAAGGGGACCATGATTGGTACTGTTTTGGCTGCCATAATGTAATATTATCTTTACATTACAGAAAGGGGACCATGATTGGTACTGTTTTGGCTACCATAATGTAATATTATCTTTACATTACAGAAAGGGGACCATGATTGGTACTGTTTTGGCTACCATAATGTAATATTATCTTTACATTACAGAAAGGGGACCATGATTGGTACTGTTTTGGCTGCCATAATGTAATATTATCTTTACATTACAGAAAGGGGACCATGATTTGTACTGTTTTGGCTGCCATAATGTAATATTATCTTTACATTACAGAAAGGGGACAATGATTGGTACTGTTTTGACTGCCATAATGTAATATTATCTTTACATTACAGAAAGGGGACCATGATTGGTACTGTTTTGGCTGCCATAATGTAATATTATCTTTACATTACAGAAAGGGGACCATGATTGGTACTGTTTTGGCTACCATAATGTAATATTATCTTTATTTTACAGAAAGGGGACCATGATTGGTACTGTTTTGACTGCCATAATGTAATATTATCTTTACATTACAGAAAGGGTACCATGATTGGTACTGTTTTGGCTGCCATAATGTAATATTATCTTTACATTACAGAAAGGGGACCATGATTGGTACTGTTTTGGCTGCCATAATGTAATATTATCTTTACATTACAGAAAGGGGACCATGATTGGTACTGTTTTGGCTACCATAATGTAATATTATCTTTACATTACAGAAAGGGGACCATGATTGGTACTGTTTTGGCTACCATAATGTAATATTATCTTTACATTACAGAAAGGGGACCATGATTGGTACTGTTTTGGCTGCCATAATGTAATATTATCTTTACATTACAGAAAGGGGACCATGATTTGTACTGTTTTGGCTGCCATAATGTAATATTATCTTTACATTACAGAAAGGGGACCATGATTGGTACTGTTTTGGCTACCATAATGTAATATTATCTTTACATTACAGAAAGGGGAGCACGATTGGTACTGTTTTGGCTGCCATAATGTAATATAATCTTTACATTACAGAAAGGGGAGCACGATTGGTACTGTTTTGGCTACCATAATGTAATATTATCTTTACATTACAGAAAGGGGACCATGATTGGTACTGTTTTGGCTACCATAATGTAATATTATCTTTACATTACAGAAAGGGGAGCACGATTGGTACTGTTTTGGCTGCCATAATGTAATATTATCTTTACATTACAGAAAGGGGACCATGATTGGTACTGTTTTGGCTGCCATAATGTAATATTATCTTTACATTACAGAAAGGGGACCATGATTGGTACTGTTTTGGCTACCATAATGTAATATTATCTTTATTTTACAGAAAGGGGACCATGATTGGTACTGTTTTGGCTGCCATAATGTAATATTATCTTTACTTTACAGAAAGGGGACCATGATTGGTACTGTTTTGGCTGCCATAATGTAATATTATCTTTACTTTACAGAAAGGGGACCATGATTGGTACTGTTTTGGCTGCCATAATGTAATATTATCTTTACATTAAAGAAAGGGGACCATGATTGGTACTGTTTTGGCTGCCATAATGTAATATTATCTTTACATTACAGAAAGGGGACCATGATTGGTACTGTTTTGGCTACCATAATGTAATATTATCTTTATTTTACAGAAAGGGGACCATGATTGGTACTGTTTTAGCTACCATAATGTAATATTATCTTTACATTACAGAAAGGGGACCATGATTGGTACTGTTTTGGCTGCCATAATGTAATATTATCTTTATTTTACAGAAAGGGGACCATGATTGGTACTGTTTTGGCTACCATAATGTAATATTATCTTTACATTACAGAAAGGGGACCATGATTGGTACTGTTTTGGCTGCCATAATGTAATATTATCTTTACATTACAGAAAGGGGACCATGATTGGTACTGTTTTGGCTACCATAATGTAATATTATCTTTACATTACAGAAAGGGGACCATGATTGGTACTGTTTTGGCTACCATAATGTAATATTATCTTTATTTTACAGAAAGGGGAGCACGATTGGTACTGTTTTGACTGCCATAATGTAATATTATCTTTACATTACAGAAAAGGGACCATGATTGGTACTGTTTTGGCTGCCATAATGTAATATTATCTTTACATTACAGAAAGGGGACCATGATTGGTACTGTTTTGACTGCCATAATGTAATATTATCTTTACATTACAGAAAGGGGACCATGATTGGTACTGTTTTGGCTACCATAATGTAATATTATCTTTATTTTACAGAAAGGGGACCATGATTGGTACTGTTTTGGCTGCCATAATGTAATATTATCTTTACATTACAGAAAGGGGACCATGATTGGTACTGTTTTGGCTGCCATAATGTAATATTATCTTTACATTACAGAAAGGGGACCATGATTGGTACTGTTTTGGCTACCATAATGTAATATTATCTTTACATTACAGAAAGGGGACCATGATTGGTACTGTTTTGGCTGCCATAATGTAATATTATCTTTACATTACAGAAAGGGGACCATGATTGGTACTGTTTTGGCTGCCATAATGTAATATTATCTTTACATTACAGAAAGGGGACCATGATTGGTACTGTTTTGACTGCCATAATGTAATATTATCTTTACATTACAGAAAGGGGACCATGATTGGTACTGTTTTGGCTACCATAATGTAATATTATCTTTACATTACAGAAAGGGGACCATGATTGGTACTGTTTTGGCTACCATAATGTAATATTATCTTTACATTACAGAAAGGGGAGCACGATTGGTACTGTTTTGGCTGCCATAATGTAATATTATCTTTACATTAGGGCAAAGTCAAAATAAATGGTTCCTTGCATATATAGCAATATTTATCAACCATGCTGATAATTTTATTGGATAATTTGATTTCAAATGATGTGGCTTGATGTGTAGAACATTTCTGCAAAATTTCTTCGGAAAATCTCAAGTATTAAAAAAATTATGTTAAAAAAAGATGCCAAAATTGTCAGGAGTGCAACGCTTTTTTGTGACATTTTGAAAAAATACTTTTTTTTTCAAGACACAGCAAATTGTTTTATGGAGTGATATGCCATAAATTCTTTTTTCTTTGAAAACTATTATATCTTAGTAATGAATTTAGCTCAAAATGAAGCTTTTTCATTGAACCGTTTTGATACAGATGTGTTTTGAAAAAAAGTTGTGCCATGTCAGGAGTGCAACACAAAAATTAGTATTACTGAGGAATAGAATAAATTTTGCTCAAATGACATACACCTAAACATAAACAAAAGTCAATACTGTTAAACAAATATGTCCTTTCTAGAATAAATAGTTTATTTACCTGATTATTGATATAAATAATGTGTGAGAGTCAAGTAAATAAGGCCTCCCTATGAGTGTCAGGAGTGCAACTTTGAAGTTTAAAGACTCACACTTAAAAAATGCAAGAGCAAATATATGGTTCTGTTTTATTTTTCAAAAGATACTATACTAGATACAAGATTGCACCCAAAAAGTAGTCTGATAGACGAGGAACTTTTCTTTTAGAACCATTTCTTTGATGTCAGGAGTGCAACACTTTTAAAATGACATTTTCTGGGACTTACATTTAAAGATAATCTCACCTCCTAGTGACTTATTTGCATCTAAGCATGTTTTCTAACTATTTAGATTACATGTATGAGGTATAATAAATTCTTAAAGGTAGGTTTCAAAGCAAGACTTAGATCCAATAACTGTTTTTTGTCATAGGCAAACATATTTTAATGCTAAATATTCAAATATTTTTCAAATTATGGAAGGTAATTGTCTTAAACTTTGTCATTTGATTAGGGAATAACCATATTTCATTTTACAAGTTTTAGAATGGTTTCATGTAACTCTTATTAAATTACTATAATTATTATAACAAACTATTAATTGTGTTGCACTCCTGACATAAATTTACCATAACAAACCATTTATCAAATTTTGAGTACAATTTTAAGACCCAACCTGTCAATGAATGAAAGATGGGAAATATGGTTGTGAAATTAAGCTTTAGAGTAACATCAGACAGGCTAAGTGCACACAAAGTCAACAACAACTTCAACTTTGAGGAGTAGAAAATTGAGAAAAACATTGAAATAAGATCCTAATTTGAAGGGCAATCTGGACAAATATAAACAAAGAAAGAATAAAGAAAACAAAACAATTCAATGTATTTAAACACTTAATTCAAAAGACTTTGACCAGAATTAAACCACATATATATGAGAAAATGAAAAAAACCCAGAGAAAGTGGCAACAAGAGAGAAGAAGAAAATTGGCACAAACTGAAAAAGTTGCAGACCAGCAGAAAATTGTCCAGTCATGTAGCAAAAGTACAGATGCACTAACAATACCTAAAGACATCAGAAAGAGAATTCAAAGAAAAAGACATTATCTGCCTGACCATTCCAAATCTTGTGCTAAAACAATTGATCCCATCATATCCACAGCTACACCAAAGTGCTTGTCAGAGTTCATGAGAACTGATGGCAGCTGTGTACAAGAAATTGATGAGTATTAAATATGGTGAAGTATAAACAAGGATGAGAAACCCCTTAAATATCTGAAAACTGTTGAAAAGAAAATGACATTTTCAAAGAGTTCCTTAGTTCTAAGTCTTTTTAGGTAGCCTCTATTCTTTTTGAAAATGCCAGTTTCTTTTCAAGTTTCCAGATCTATCAAGGGTCTCAACTTTGTTTCCATGTCAGCACCATTCAATTTCTAGCACACTTCCATCAGTACTGATAAGTTCTTACAACTACCTTGGTTTAGCTGTGCCTATGATGTATTCAATTGTTTAATGGCAAGATTTGGGTTTGTCAGGACAAATTTTCCCTTTGCTTAGTCTTCTTTCTGATTTCTCTAGATGATGTTTCTGTACCTGTACTTTTATTTATCGACTGGATATTTTTCTGTGGGTTTGGAATTTTTTTTTTGGCTTGTCTAAATTTATTTTTCTTTTTTGTTGCCAATCTCTTTGGTTTTTTTTTATATCTATGTTTTTGTTTTTATGTTAAGGTCTTTGTAATTATTTTTTACATTTCTTGTTCCTTCTTTGGTTATTTAATGTCTCGTGTGTCTTGGAGGTGGATCTTCTTTCAGATTTTTTCTCAATTTTCTGCTCATCAAAATTATAGTCGATGTTGACTTTGATGGTGTGTTTTGGTCCCTTAGTCTGTCCGATTCTATTTTCAAATATGTTTAGTAAGTTTAGTTTCATCAACTTTCTTTTCCATCTTTTATTTATTTTAAGGTTGGATAAGCAAGATGAACTCAAAATTTGCGAAACTTTCTAAGATAAAAAATATTGAATATGTGCAAAAACGTTTTGTTGTTATACATTCATGTTAGGAGTTCAACAAAATTAACTGTTTGTTATTATAGTTATAATTAATTAATTAGTATTTCATGAAACCATTATAAAACTTTTGAAACTGAAATATGGTTATTTCTCATAAAAATGCAGTTTATGAGAATAAGCTTTCTAAATTCCAAAATTATATAAATTATCATTCAAGAATTTTTGATTGGGACAAATATATTTAAATAAATAAATTTATAAGTCCTGCTTTAAAATTCTAAAAGAACATGTTTGTTATACAGGATTGACTTTTGTTTATTTTTAGGTGTGAGCTATTTAAGCAAAAATTATTCTATTCCTCAGTAATATAATTTTTTGTGTTGCACTCCTGACATGGCACAACTTTTTTTCAAAACACATCTGTATCAAAACGGTTCAATGGATAAGCTTCATTCTGAGCTGAAATCATTCCTAAGACATACTAGTTATAACATACAAAAGAATATATGGCACATATCATCATATTACAAGTTTCTGTGTCTTTCAAATAAAACTGTTATCAAGAATAAGTGTTGCACTCCTGACAATGTTGGCATATTTTTTAATGTAATTTTTCTAATGCTTGAAAATTTTCCAAAGATATTTAGCAGGATTATTCTACACATCAAGCCACAACATTCAGCCCGTTTTAACATTGCAATCACTGCCATTTAAAAAATATAGTAGCAAAATGTGATAAGATGTGAATTTATGTATACAATAAGTGATATGTATGATATAGCTCAAACAAATATTGTTTAAATGAAAATAAAATGTCAAATTTGAAAGGCATAAATGTATATAAACACTTAATCTAGAAATCATGGTATGTTTTGATGATGTATTAACTATTTTTTTATGATATATATTGAATGTCAGGAGTGCAACAAGATAGGGGAAATAAAGTACCTTATATAGGTAATAATTTAAAAAAAAAAATAAGAGTTCAGAAAAATTTTGAAGATTGCAGATCTCTTTTTAAGCTGTCAAACAACAATTCTGATGAATATTTGATGGACTTTAGTTCATAGTTTGGTAACTTACTCTCAATTGTATAAGAATGTGTCAGAAAAATCAATTTAAATATGGTCTGAAGTGCATAAGGTGCATAAGGTAAAACAGAAATTACATTCAAATGACAGATTTAGGTCTTTATAAACCAGCAATAATGGAAAAAATTAAAAAATCATGAGCATTTTGTTCTAGTTTCTGTATTTTAGTTTGGTGTATAATATGTCAGGAGTGCAACAGAAACAGGGGAAATTGGATGTATTTTCTGTTTGATACATCTTTTTTATTAAAAGATTTTATCTATCATTTTTTTTCGTCAGTGAATTTGAAAAAGGGTTAATTTTGATAAGGAGAAGGTTTTTATCAAGTTATTGATGAATTATTTTTTAATTAAAACTTTTTCAATCAACTTTAAATGAATTGATACAAAAATTAGCCAAAATCATTAAAAAAAATTATAATCAAAGGTGAGATTATTAATTTTTGCATTAAAAGTCATGTTTGGATTTCTGCAATCAAATGAAGCGGGAAAAATATTAATATTTGACAGTATTTGTTTGAAATCATATTCCCAAAAGGTATACTTGATTTATTTTTTTTCAGTTGTTTTATGTCAATAAAGTTTCAGAACTTTTTTGTTTCTTTATACTTTTTTATATCCTTTTGGATTTATTAACTTAAATGTATATGTATCACGATACTGTAAAAGAAAATGGACTAAAACAATGTTGAAATTTGGCCAAAAAAAATAAATCTGGACCATTTTTTCTGACTTTGCCCATTACAGAAAGGGGACCATGATTGGTACTGTTTTGGCTACCATAATGTAATATTATCTTTACATTACAGAAAGGGGAGCACGATTGGTACTGTTTTGGCTGCCATAATGTAATATAATCTTTACATTACAGAAAGGGGAGCACGATTGGTACTGTTTTGGCTACCATAATGTAATATTATCTTTACATTACAGAAAGGGGACCATGATTGGTACTGTTTTGGCTACCATAATGTAATATTATCTTTACATTACAGAAAGGGGAGCACGATTGGTACTGTTTTGGCTGCCATAATGTAATATTATCTTTACATTACAGAAAGGGGAGCATGATTGGTACTGTTTTGGCTACCATAATGTAATATTATCTTTACATTACAGAAAGGGGACCATGATTGGTACTGTTTTGGCTGCCATAATGTAATATTATCTTTACATTACAGAAAGGGGACCATGATTGGTACTGTTTTGGCTACCATAATGTAATATTATCTTTACATTACAGAAAGGGGACCATGATTGGTACTGTTTTGGCTGCCATAATGTAATATTATCTTTACATTACAGAAAGGGGACCATGATTGGTACTGTTTTGGCTGCCATAATGTAATATTATCTTTACATTACAGAAAGGGGACCATGATTGGTACTGTTTTGGCTGCCATAATGTAATATTATCTTTACATTACAGAAAGGGGACCATGATTGGTACTGTTTTGGCTGCCATAATGTAATATTATCTTTACATTACAGAAAGGGGACCATGATTGGTACTGTTTTGGCTGCCATAATGTAATATTATCTTTACATTACAGAGAGGGGACCATGATTGGTACTGTTTTGGCTGCCATAATGTAATATTATCTTTACATTACAGAAAGGGGACCATGATTGGTACTGTTTTGGCTGCCACAATGTAGGAGAAGTGCTACCTTGTTCAGATTGCTGGAGAGTATTCCATCCAAGCTGTACCAAAGAAGAATGGACTGGACCAACATTTACTTGTACTATATGCAGGGTAGGTATTTCTGGTCCATAGATTATTATAGATCCCTCATGAATTATCATGGTATACCATAGTCAATCTGTCAACATATACTGTTTGATGGATCTGGCAAACATCAAGAAAAAACCTGTACTTTTCAGCTGAGATCAAATTAATTAGATTGGTATATTATTCATTATTACACCCTTACTCCAAAAGAGATGTATGCCATTTTATGTCTGTTTGTCTGTACATCCCATGAAATTCATTCATCATATTTTTTGGGGGAACTTCAGATAATAAGTACCTGCATTTTTATACGACCGCAATTTTTTGTTTGTTGTATATTGGTATCACATTGTTGGCTGCGTCGTCGTCAGCGTCGTCCAAAGAAGGATTGTTTCCGGATAATCACTTTTGAATAAGTAAAAAGAAATCAATAAATTTTAATGCAAATGTTCATAACCAAAAAATGAAACTTGGGATTGATTTTTGGGGACATGGTCCCAAAGGTTTAGGAATTAGGGGCCTAAAGGGGCCAAACACAGCATTTATCTAGTTTCAGGACAAAAAGTTGTGTACATGTATTAGTATTTCAATTGTTCTGAAATTGTACCACCATGTTTAATACCATAAGTAGAAGATTGGGTTTTATTTTAAGGGGTTATTAGGCAAACAGTCTAGGAATTAAGGGACAAAAAGGGGCCCCAAAAAAATCATTTTTCTAGTTTCAAGACAATAACTTGTGTGTAACTGTATGGATCTCTCTGACATTGTACCACAAGTTTTCTTATAACACTGGGAAGGCTGGTATTCAGTTGGGGTTAATTTTGCTGAACATGTAGGAAACAGGGATAAAAAAGTGCCAAAATGAAGCATTTTTCTAGTTTACAGACAATTACTTATGTTTAAGTGTATGGATCTCTATAAATTTTTACTAGAAGGTTCAATACCACTAAAGGAAGGTTGGGATTGATTTTGGGGGTTACAGTTCCAATAGTTTAGGAATTAGGGGCCAAAAAGGGTCCCAAAATAATAATTTTTGTAGTTTTCAAACAATAACTTATGTTTAAGTGTATGAATATCTCTGAAATTAAACCACAAGTTTTCATACCACGAAGGGATGGTAAGTATTGACTTTTGGGGGTTATGGCTCAAAATGTTTTGGATTTAGAAGCAAAAAAGGGGAAAAACTAGGTATTTCTGGTCAATGGACAATTTTAGACAATTTTAAAGCAGTGTAAGGGAGGTAATTCTAAAACATTTAACATACAATGTTGGGTATGTTTGGATTTACCTCCCTTTCACTTCTTGTATATTATGTATAAAGAAATGTCAGATTTTGGACTAATTGCAAAAAAATGGGAGTGGTAGTTGTTTTCAATTTTTTGTTTCTTCAAATTTCTCAAATTCCAAATTTTTGAAAGTTAAAAGAAGAAACCTTTAATTGCATAATATTGCACATTAGATTTGTAAGATCTTGACATTTGTTTTGTGTCAGAAACTCATATTATGTCAGAAATTTGATAGCAATCCAAATTAAGAGCTTTATCAAACCTGAATGTTGTGTCTCAACTGTTCAGGGTTGGACTTCTGTGGTCGTATAAAGCTTCACCCTGAGGAGCACCAAATTTTATCAGACATAATGGGAACATGCTTTACTGTGTAAAATGTTTGTTATTCCTCATTCATCAACCTGTTTATTTTTAAAACAGGGTATAGTGAGCCATAGCTATATATATATAGTTCACAGTGTTACTTGTTTGTCATTCCACACATATAAATCCACCAAACTATTGCAGCATGAAATCTACAACATTAGTTTTAAGGTTTTATGAATATTTACAAATGATAAATAAGCCCTCACTCTATAATCTACAATCAATCTGTAGTCAGCTTAAAACACATAAAATAAGTGGGTGTACAGTTCTTATAACAGGATTAATATAAAAGTTGCTATGTTGACAAAAGTTTGTTAATCTGTGCACTCAAAGAGTTTACAATGGTCACTGCATTTAATTTCTGACAATTGCTGCAATAAAAGTTAGGACCCATTAATTATAAGGACAGGGTGGTAGATGCAACACAAATGTATATACCTTATTGATATATAAACTTTCATGTAGCTTTCTATATATTTCTACCGACAGGAAAAACAGGTAACATTTCTTGTCTAACCTTGTTATAGCTTTTACTTCATGCTGTATTTAGTTCTATTTAAAGTTTGTTGTTGTTATAGCTTTTACTCTATGCTGTATTTAGTACTTTTTAAAGTTCGTTTTTTTTGTTATAGCTTTTACTCCATGCTGTATTTAGTTCTATTTAAACTTTGTTTTGACACTTAATTTCTTTTTTTTCTTTTTTGTGTTTGGGATTAGTTTGAACTCACTGCTTTGATTTTCCAGATTAAATGTCCAAAAGTATGAAGCACACAATTCTCTGCTTGCTAAATATGTTCTATACTTTCAGTATATCCTTTATTTCCTGTGTATCCATCTCATTCTGTGGGAGGAAAAGATTTGATTTATATGTAGTAAAATAAACTTCTGTTCACTTGTAAGCTCTTTATGATAAGAAGTCATACAGAAGATAATTTACCATGGGTTGAGTTTGTATTGAAGCATTGCTATTCTAATGCAATAATTACAATTTGAAAATTGAACTGAGATTTTACATATATTTTTCCAATTTTTCAATTGATTTTAACATTAAAAGACCATTATCCAAAATAAAACACTTAACACAAGACATTGAAGGTATTTTATTTTATGTTAACATGAACGGCTTTTAATTCAATTTAATTTTTTTCGTTGTATATCTGCTATGCACTTTTTTGATTGAGCTTTAGTTTTTTATGATTATGTAGAATTGTGAATTGTATATTCTATAGCTATGTATAGATAACACTGCGTTCATAGTTCTTCCCCTATACCAACAGTTAGACATATATTATGAAAATTTGCATGAGTCATGTGACTTTCTCACTCTATTTACAATTATTGCTCTATTTTTATAAATATAGCTTCCTTATAATTGTAATATTATAATATGAAATCATTTTATCTGATGATTACTTTGGATGATGTGTTGTTTTATCATGTTTAAATAATCTACAGAGATGGCTCACATCTCAATGGTAACTAGTTCACTTTTTTAATACTGTCTTAACCAAGAGGTCACATATGTTTATATTTGTCAGTTTTAAGTTATGTCTCCCTGGAGTCCTTATTTTCTAATTTTACTAATTTGTAGAAATCTTTTTATCTTAACTTTTCTTTTAAGGCATCCAAATAGATTCTTCTAAATGATATCTTATAAAAGTTAGTGTTATAAGACCTTTCAAAGTACTAAGTACAGCTATTGCAGCTCATTCCCAGCTGAAAACTGCTCAACAGTAATTAAGCTGTCAAATATTTTATTACTTAATCTTTACTTATTGTAACTTATAGTATTATAATAACCTTTGACCTTTATTAAATCACAAGGAACTAGAGGCAAGTTACATTGGTGAAAGTTTACAAACTCTCTACTTATTTGATGAGGTATATATTTAGGTGGTCATGTGACATGGTGATGCATGCTGGGATTACACATAGGAGTGGGATGGGAGAACACTGTTGTCAAGGGATAGATATTTTTAGACTGGAATTCCCTGGTCAAATTTATTTCTTGTGATAATGACTAGAAGAGTTCTTGTTTAAACCTGTAAATATTCTAGCCAACAACACACAACGAATTGCTCTAAATTTGACAGTTGTCATGTTGCAATCTCAGACCATAAATAATATTTAATTTTTAAATCACTCCATGAGTTGGGACATGGGTTAAAAAAAATATTAAAGTTATACAAATATCAGTAAGAAATTCTTAAAATAACAGCAAACCAAATGAAGTAAATTTCATGAAAGCTACCAAAGTATGTTCAAACTAGTTGTGTTTGTCCTCCCTATCACTATGAACTGACTTCTTAAATAAAGCTTGATTGATTGATGAGTCAATATTAACCATTTTAAACAGCATGTAAAATTCCGATTAGTTTGTATAAAATTGAAAATGGAAATGGGGAATGTGTCAAAGAGACAACAACCCGACCAAAATAAAAAAACAACAGCAGAATGTCACCAACAGGTCTTCAATGTAGCGAGAAATTCCCGCACCCGGAGGCGTCCTTCAGCTGGCCCCTAAACAAATATATACTAGTTCAGTGATAATGAACGCCATACTAATTTCCAAATTGTACACAAGAAACTAATATAAAAATAATACAAGACTAACAAAGTCCAGAGGCTCCTGACTTGGGACAGGCGCAAAAATGCGGAGGGGTTAAACATGTTTGTGAGATCTCAACCCTCCCCCTATACCTCTAACCAATGTAGAAAAATAAACGCATAACAATACGCACATTAAAATTCAGTTCAAGAGAAGTCCGAGTCTGATGTCAGAAGATGTAACCAAAGAAAATAAACAAAATGACAATAATACATAAATAACAACAGACTACTAGCAGTTAACTGACATGCCAGCTCCAGACTTTCATTAAACTGACTGAAAGATTATGATTTCATCATATGAACCTCAGGCACAATCCTTCCCGTTAGGGGTTACATGTTTATACATTGTATATGGTGATGTCACTTTAACTGATGAGTACCGTTGGCTAGTTGGGGCCTTGGTGGCCGAGTGGTTGAAGCAGTTATTACTGTAATCACTGGCCAGTGAAGACTGAGGTTGTGAGTTCCAACCTGCTCATGCGGGTACACTTGACTCCACTCTTAATTGACTAGGATTGTCACTTTTTTAAATGTTATTAAATGCTAGGAAAGACTTTTTTCATACCAGTCTGATAATGTACTTATATCAAGTTTAAAGCATGTACATATATATATATTTTGTTACAACCTGTGATCAATTTTATTTGGCAATTGCCAATGGCAGTCAGCAGGGTTAAAGAACATCAGTTGTTCGACCTGTTAGTCAAATGCGTTTTGTTTAAATATACTTTTTCACTCTTTTGGTCTTTTGGAAAATGTTGTTTGTGCTGTTTTTAGACCCTTCTACAACGAAATTTGTGTGACATGCACACGTATAAAAATTGCGGTTTTTATCCAACGCAGTCATAGGTTTGAACGTAGTTTTCAATTTAGACTCGTATATATATATATATATATATATATATAAAGCTATGGATATATTAATTTGCTTATATAACAACCAGCTCTTTTGCTTCAAAAATTATAACCAGTAACTGACAGTGGCTTTTTACTATTTTTTATTTGCTTTATTTATTTAATGTAATGGTTTGCATGTGACTATATTATATTAATGGACATTTTAACTTTTTATAATATATATTGTCCAGCAATTTATTTTCTGTTTAAAAAAGAAGGCTGTACAATGACCTATAGTTGTTAATTTTTGTGTCATTTTGGTCTCTTGTGAAGAGTTGTCTCATTGGCAATCATACCACATCTTCTTTTTATATGTCAATGTACAAACAAATAGCCTAGTGAAAAATATTCATGGTACTTGTTACAAAAATATGTTTTTTTATTTTGTAATATAGGAACTATGCATTAATTTAAACAATATATATATAAATGGACATATATGTACAGGCTGGATTCAGGATTATTTTTTCTCTTAAGGATGTATTCTTAATTACCCCTGTCTGTCCATGGTACTTTTTGTGTTACCTTTTGATCAGCAGCTGCGAGAGGTAGCTTCTTAATATATAGCATCAAGCTCGTCAAGTTCTGCCCTTAAGGACTTTGCGATTTGAATTTTCCTCAGAGTTTAGTAGATTTTACTTTCTACCATGTGAATAATTTGACATGTTTTCAATTTCTTGAATTTTCTATGGCATCAAACTTTATCTGATTTTGCAATACCTTGTTTCCTTAAATGTTTGACTTCCTGTTTGTCCTTATACCCTTGTTAGATTATGTATGTTAGGATTTATTGTATTTTCAGGTTTTGATTTCTAACAAAATTCACTGTTTAGGAATCTGTTTAATTGTACAATTATTGGAATAAATTTGACCTTATCATAAACATAATTTGTATATTGTCTTTTATTTATTTAGGAAATGGCATTACATATGCACATATTCATGTGTTGTTTGTAACTTTGTTTATTTTTTAAAATATGAATAAACAATATACCATACAGGCTTTGAAGTTTGCATAGAAACACTAGCCAATAAATAAATTTGGTGTTTTTACTGTCTTCTGATTGGTTAAAATTATTAGTTTTATTTTCAATGTTGTCAATTTTGATAGCGACACGCCCACTCTGACATTGTGTATTCATTCACCAACATGTGTGTACGGTTGTTATTGTTAATAAAATGCTCTTTGGGCCTTATTTTTGATAGAAATTTATGTATAATGAATGGCAATAATTTATTTTGATCTTATTGAACCATAAAACTAATTTTTGACTCTTCACATTTTACATAATCCGCTTCGCGGATTATTCAATGTGAAGAGTCAAAAATTAGTTTTATGGTTCAATAAAATCAAAATAAATAATAGCCATTCATTAATTATAATGCATGCTTTAAGAGAACAAACAGTACAGGCTTCTGGGAACCAGTAGATCTAATGTTATTTGTTTTACATATTTTAGGCTGGAAGAGTAAGAAAGTTAAAAAGAAAGATGCTAAACACACTGCTGAGTTATACTGTTATGAGAATGAAAGAAAAGGTAAGAATGTGAAGTATGAGATATAAGAGGGGACAAAGTTTGTCCCCTTTAATTTCAAAAGACTTCTTAACTCTGTGCTTTTTCAACTATAAAAAGGCAATACATATCCTTAGAGTGTCAAAAGTTTATTTGAATTACATTTATTTTGAAATCTTATTTCATGCTGATAAATAGATTTCTTAAAGGACCAGTAGTTAATTATCTTCCAAATGTATATTTTATATTGTATAAAGTGTATTTGAATATGCAGTGTGCGTATTTTCTTTGTGTTTTATTTCAGACAAGAGAACTACACAAGATAGGCCACAGAGAAGAAGAAGTGAATTACTCTGAATTCTTTGTCTTTAAACATAGTGACTTAAATACAATAGAAAATAAAGTCAATAATCACAAATATAGAAGTCTGGAAGAATTCCTGGCAGACACACAACTTATATATCACAATACACACTTAATATATGGAGGTAATATACACAACTTATGGATACACAATAATATATTGTATATATTTTAAAATTTTGAATACTAACAATTACTAACAAATTATGCTAAATATACAATCTAATGTTTAAGAGGCTGGGATAAGGTACCAGTACTTTCTGTATCAAACTAACAGATGTGAAAGTTTTCAATGAAGTATGTATAATTTATAAAAAAAAAAAAAAAAAAAAAACAACATACACAATTTATATATCACTATACACATTTAATATATGGAGGTTATATACATAACTTATATATCACAATACAAATTTGATGTATGGATTTTTCCTGCAATCAACCTTTCTACTATACAAATACAGGAGTACAGATAAAAGATACAAGTAAAGTAGACTCCTGGTATCCTGCTTCTGTTGCAGGTGAACCATAATGTCAAATTACTGTTTACATCACAGTTGAATTTGGGTTCCTTATGTCAATTTATTTCAATAACAAATTCAGCAATTTGGATGGGAAAAAATATACAAATTTAATTGCAGAGTAAAGACAATAACTGTTTAGTATCTTTAAATATCAGCAGAATTTGTACTTGTCTCAAAACAGGAGTTATACCTGAAGTTCTTAACAGAGCAAAAAAGTAAATTAACTTCTTTGAGATAGTTGTGTTTTACATGTTGACATGCTGATTTCTCCACAATCCTACTGATTTGACTAATATCAGCCAAATTCTTGTTTACAGATGAATACAAAGGTGGCATTGCTGAATTGGCAAGAATAATGGCAAAAGATTGTGAACATGAGGTAAAATAAAGTACAAGTAGAAAACTTAATAATTAAATAGTTCTGTTGGTCTGAAAAAAAGGATAAGGGTGGGGGGATACAAGTGAACAAATACAAAATTGAGAATTCTCTAATTTTTGTGCTATTTTTACATTTCCTGACCGGTGTGAGAAAAATATTTCTCCTCACTAGTGAAAAATCTGTTCTCGGCAAATGATAAGTCGAAATTTGATTATAACGTCAAAATGTTTTGTTTTCTTCTCAATTTTCCTTGCTTGATGACGTCGCATATAAAGAGCACAATTTCTGAAAATCTTTGAAAAAAGAACAATAAAAAGCATTAGAGAAACATATTCCTACACTATAACTCGTGTATTACGATATTTCTCCACTCTCGACAGTTAAATTTTATTATTCAAAGGTCTCTGCAAGCCTCGCGCTTTAAATAATAAAATTTAACTGTCTCGAGTGGAGAAATATCGTAATACACTTGTTGCAGTGTAAGAATCTATATTTATATAACAGCTTAGGCAATTCTCCTTACCTTTCATTGAAAGCAAGACAAAAATAGAAGATTTTGAGAGATGTGAACATAAGATATGAACACAAATGACATGTTTTAAAACACCTTATGCAACCTAGTAATGATATACTTTTGAATGTTTATTCAGGTCCTACTGACCATGTCGCCCTTAACCTATAATAATCTTATGTTAAGTTTATTATATTTTAGGTAGAAGAAATAAAGCAATGTTGTAGCTGTTATTACTTGTCCAATGTTTTAACCATGTGATATATACAATGTTTTAGGTAGAAGAGATAAAGCAATGTCACAGCTGTTATTAATTATCCAATATTTTAACCATGTGTTGTTTTATATTATATTTTAGGTGGAAGAAATTAAGCAGTGCCGGAGCTGTTATTACCTGTCTAATGCCAAGCCAGATAATTGGTTCTGCCAGCCTTGTGTAAGTTCTTAATTGTTTTAAAATAAGAAATTTTTCAATTGATTGCATACTTAAGGTGGTACCCAACACTTTCACTAAAATTAATTTGGGTCGTTTAATTTTCTTAAAATTTTGACAAAGTATTTCCTTTGACCCTTTAACAAAAATATATTGAACCAACCATTTTATCAGAAAAAATACACTGATTATATAGCAGTTTGACAAACACCAATTTTGATCATTCAGAAGCTTAATATTTCCTTTACAACACGACGTAATAAAAACGTTTAGCTGATTTTACAGAGTTATCACCCTGTAGTGATTTGTACCACCTTAAACTGTGTGGGTTTTTGTTGTTGATTAAATGTCATTTTATTCACAGCTAACAAGCATAAGGACAGTTGTGGAGGGTTTCACACTATAAACAGTACTTCATAGATTTAAAATAATATACTATATATAGAAATATTTGTCATCAAGGGAAACCTATTACCTGCTATCTTGTGATCACTAGTATATATCTTAATGTTCAATATATGATCTTGTAGCATGTTTGACTGTAAGAAATATACAACATCTTTGAAAAGTTGAAAACAGAAACATGGCAGACCTTAATCGTGAAAAATCAAGCACTGTTAAGTGTTTTTGTGTTGTCTGTTTGCTTATAAAGTTATCCTTGATTTCGACTATGGGGTTATCAGCATTGATCAATTGCAATTATACCTTAAAATGGTTGCCTTTATACAGTGCTGTCTTCACACTTAACCACAAGTCCTATGGCATTGGCTTGTAAAATTGCTTACAGGCTTGTTAAATTTTTCTCTACAAGCCAACAGAATCCAACTAAATTTTTCAAAAAAATGAGCTTCTGGCTTGTGGACTCAAAAGTTGAGGGTGAAGGCTAAATTACAATACTAGTAAAGTATAAAAAAAAACGCCAAAACATGCACAAAAAGTGAGCTAACTCTGACTGGCTTCATCTCTTTAAACAGAGAAAACATAAAAAATAGGTAAATCTTTTGAAGAGTTTTTATATCAAAATTGATATTAATTGCCTCTGCTGCATCTATTGTCTACCTAGTCAATATCTTGTGTCAGTATGTTCATCAGTAAATACAGTCAGCGTGTTTGTGAATATAACTTTAAACAAACCAAACAAGGGTTGTGCAAGACTTTGGCTAGTATGAGTATTCCTCATGCAAATATATATATAAGCTCAATAAAAAACCCTGGGCAAGTGAGATTTGTCAGAAAAATCCATCCTCTGCCTTATTTGAATAACTTGGTTCTACTCAAAACTCCATCTTTGTATAAATATGCATTAGATCTATCAGCATGCCAAAATATTCTCTCCAATTACTGTTCCTCGACCATAAAAAAATAATACATTATTTGTGGAGTGTATGTATAATTAAATGTTTTATAAAGTATTTTTTAAACTTTTCTCAATAGGACCCACCACATGAACTTGTATATGCAAAACTGAAAGGTTACAGTTACTGGCCTGCCAAGATCATAAGGAGACTCGGTGACCGGTGTGATGTCAGATTCTTTGGTGGATTTCATCAAAGGTAGGTCAAATAAAGGTCACAAGGTTACCAGTGAGTTACAAGTATGCTATGGCAAACAAGAAAACTAATAGCCTTATTTATAAGAGAACAATTTACAAAAAAACTAATATAACAGACACGAATTATGTCAACTGCTGAATCCTGACTTGGGACACACACATAAAGAATGGCATTAAATATTTATGTGAAGCTTGGGCATGGTGGAGCAGCACAACATAAGAAATAATCAGTTACAATCGGCTTAACTCAAAAGATCAGTACAAGGCACAATAATAGCAGTCACAAAGCACTGAAATAAGAATACTTTTTGCAGAATCATTCTGATAAGGTAATCATTTAGCTTTTGAAGTGAGAATTCCTAACAATTGCATCAATTTTCTTTTCAATAAATGATTTTTTTTTATGCCCCACCTACGATAGTAGAGGGGCATTATGTTTTCTGGTCTGTGCGTCTGTGCGTCTGTTCGTCCCTCTGTCCCGCCTCAGGTTAAAGTTTTTGGTCAAGGTAGTTTTTAATGAAGTTGAAGTCCAATCGACTTCAAACTTAGTACACATGTTTCCTATGATATGATCTTTCTAATTTTAATGCCAAATTAGAGATTTTACCCCAATTTCACGGTCCACTGAACATAGAAAATGATTATGTGAGTGGGGCATTCGTGTACTGAGGACACATTCTTGTTTGTAGTACTATGATCATTTATTTTTGTGTAGATATATGTGCTTTATTATGTATACTTTTTAACTATAATTTTATATTTCTCTTTGTAGATCTCTTTTACCTAAAGAATCAATAAAACCAGTAGATATCAATATTCAGAAACTAGTCACAAAAAGAACGGCAGGTTAGAATAATATCATCACATAAAGAACATTGAGGAAGAATACACTAACTAACTTCTTACATGTTTTAAACACACATGATATATTTGAAACAACATAACATAAAAAAATAAGAAATAATAATCTTTTGTGTGCTGATTTAAATAGTTCTTATATTTTCATATATGACATAGTAACTCGAGTGCGGTTGGATATATTTAGTTTGGATTTATAAAAGCTACTTTAAGTATTCATGGTATTTATAAAACTTTCTGATTTTTGATAAACATTAATGAGGATAAAATTTTGACACATTGCACACTAGCTTGAGTATGCTTGTATCAGCTCACTTCAAACTTTATAATATTGTTTGGATAGATAAAAAAAATAATTCAGATTTGCTTTCCAGATCTAGAGTTATGGGACTTGAACAATAAAAAATACAGATGTTCTCTTCAAGATTTTGTGTAGGGCCTTTTTATGGCTATAACATTTTCATATAACATTAATCAACATCAGGTTCTTATTAATAAGTTTAAGATAAATTAACTAAATGCAAACTCAATATTGTTAGTTTGCTGTGTCATAAGTGATTATTGTATTTTATAGGTTTTAATAAAGCTTGTGATGAGCTAAAAAGATACCAGGAAAATCTAGCAAATCTTCCTTCACAAAACGATGATGAAGATGATGACAAAGAAGAGTCAGAGGCAAGTAATGAGAAAGAGGAAGTAGAATCAGAGGCTAGCAAGGAGAAAGATGACCCCTATGATTTTGATTCTGAAATGGCAGCTAATAATGAAACTGTGTCGTCTGATAAGGATGATTCTGATGGTGAGGCTGATAAAGATAAGAAAGAAGTGGAGAATAGTGCTTTAGAAGTCAGCTCCACCAGTAGTCCCCCAAAGAAAAGGCCGTGTCTCAAGGTAAATCTTTAGAAACTATCTTTTATGTCCAATCTAAAGCATGTCCATGAAATTTATGGAATAGTACTAAAATTGAGACAAGAGGAAAACAAATAATTATATTCACTACTGGCTATATTGAGGGGTTAATGGGACTCAGCTTATTCTTTTGTGATTTATTTCTGCTTAAGACGTCATTCTGATATAGACAAGAGTCAAGTATTAATAATGCTAGTGTTCAGTTTATTTCTGTCTAGTGTGAGTTTGTTTGTGACTTATCAAAAATGATATGCAAGTATTATTCCACTATTTTTATGAAGACTGAAATTTTGTGATCCTTTAACTGAATGGATTTGCATGGCTATTATTTAATTGTCTGTTGTCACAATTTTAGGTTAATGCTGCAGAGGATATTGTGACCTCTAGTGAGGACAAAGTGCAAGCAGTTCCTAAAGTCCCTACTGTTACTATGGCAACACAAACCATTAAAAAGGTAGGTTCAATAAGTACAACTAAAATATAAAATAAATATAGAATTTTATACTGTTAACAAACCAACAGAATACCCAGACAGATCCTCTTGTCAAACTTTGCTTATACAGATCTGAAAATGCTCCATTCTACTTTCTGTTTTAAAGACCATACATGTACAAGGGGGGTGGGGGGGGGGGGGGGGTAACTCAATTTACTTACTTCAATATACAAACAGTAGTGCAGCACATTAATTAGGGATCATCCTCATTTCTCGTTTAATACTGCTATCATTTGCTCTCTTGGTCTTCAATTTCATTGGTGTACAATAGGTAAAATATTTTTGGTGTATTTTCAGTCCATTAAACAACAACATTCCCAGACAGATTCCTCTACTAAATGTAACTGTGAGGAAAAATTCAACAAAAAGATGAAGGAATACCAGGATAAAGTAGAAAAAGAACATGAAGCCAACACAGATAAAGCTCTCAAAGAACTGTCTGATAGGGTATGTATCCATGTTTATCAGAGGGCTGATAGGGATTTGAATCATGCTTAATGAGGTCTGATATGGTATGTATCCATGTTTTTTACTGCTTCTGTAGGCTTTCAGGGAAAGAAGCATCATTAGTTTTTCTATCATAATGTGTGATTGAATGCCTTTAAGAAATGTGAGTTTTATGAAAAAAGAAATGGTAAGAAAATGTGATAAAATAAAATAGAAAAAACTGTTATATTTTGTAAAAATAAGATAGCAATTAGCAATCTTTGATTTGACATGTAATTGATATCTAAATTATTTGTTAACAAATCAAAAAAGATACCGCACTTGAGTAAACACTATAATTCTGACAGCAGCAATAGAAGGCATGGCACAGGGTATTCAAAATTTAAATAAACCCCATTAAAAAATTAAATTGTATTTCATTATGCACCCATTATTCTACATATTACAAAACAATATGGATGAATTGCATTATACCTGTGTTTTCTTCAGTCATTCTTGTTTCTGGATGCTAAGATAAATTCTTTATATCAGAGAGACAATTCTTTTAGATTTTTGGTTTATAGTTACTAAATGTTCTTTTATTGATGTTTTGATTTTGGGGCCATAGT
The DNA here is from genome assembly GCF_036588685.1 of Mytilus trossulus. NCBI lineage: Eukaryota > Metazoa > Mollusca > Bivalvia > Mytilida > Mytilidae > Mytilus > Mytilus trossulus. The sequence goes on from NC_086374.1 coordinate 1,005,603, forward strand.
TACTAAAGATTCTTTCTATTTGAATATTAGTTACTGAAAGATTTTGAAGAGGATAAACAGCAGGCTGTTTCCAGGGCAACGTCGAGTATGGTACGGGAAATAGAGAAAACAAAACGACAAACAGAAGAAAAATGTAAAACTGAGATACTTGATGAAATGAAGAAATTACAGCAAAAACACAAAGAAGCCATTTCACAGACAAAAAAGAAACAATGGGTACATTTTATTTTAGTTAATATGAAATAACCTTTTGAAATCCTACTTAAGTGATCTGCAATAGTGATGTGGCAATAGCACTTCTGTTGAAGATCATGGTCTCCATCAAGACTTGGTCAAACTAAATATTTTAAGCCCTTCTTAGGGTCATTGTGGTTTTTTATCTGTTTGTCTGTCCGTCTATCTGTCACGCTTCAGGTTAAAGTTTTTGGTCAAAGTAGTTTTTAATGAAGTTGAAGTCCAATCAACCTTAAACTTAATAATACACATGTCCCTTATGATATGATATTTTCCATTCTATTGCCTAATTAGAATTTTTACCCTGATTTCACAGTCCATTGAACATAGAAAATAAATCTGTCCATCATAGAATATAATTGTATTGTCTTTCAAGCTTGGTTTTTGTTAAAAATAGTTTACCTCGCAACATGGAGTGGAAGTAGGTAAACGTCTTACTGCAACTGTCAACACAAGTATAAAAAGTGCCAAGCTTAAAACATAATACAGTTAACTCTATTATAATGCCACATATTAAAATTAAATTCCATTTGATAAATATTTTGGCTTAAAAATACCATAAAAAAAATTTTCTGCAAAACTGTTGCATTGTCTTCAGCATCTAAACAATGTGATGTCATGTGTTTACTCTGGATGTCAAGCATAACAAAGTCCTATTTATACTTTTCGTCTGCTTCAGAATGGTTTCAATATTGATAAAAAGAAGATTTTAAGGCTCAAAATGTGACTTTCTTGTTTATCTGTTGTTAAGATGAAGAGGTTGTATATCATCTGTAATTTACTGTTTTAGTACAGCTGCTTTGGAGACCTATCATGATTTGTATTTTTCTATTTCAGTGTTATAATTGTGAAGAAGAGGCTATGTATCACTGTTGCTGGAACACATCTTACTGTAGTGTAAAATGTCAACAAGAACATTGGCATAAAGAACACAAGCGTGTATGTCGTCGGAAACGTTAAACACTTATTATTTTCATGTAAGACTGACATTTTTCATTTGTCTGACATTTTTTCATACAACCATCAATATCAGTGTAATAGATTTATTACAACATTGACTGTCATATACAAGATGTGTATAATTTATTAGTCAGCAGCTAGAATGTCATCGAAACCATAAAACATTTAATATTTCAATGTCATATAACTCACTTAAATGTATGCTTTCCTCTAATTATTGTGATTAGCCTGTTGATCAGATGCTTTTACTAATTATTTTTACTCATTTTGAAATAAATGAGGTCTATGCTTATATAACCTCATGTGATGTTTTTTGCTGCATAAATTTTTATATGAATTTAGATAAATATGTTTTTACACTGTAGAACAGACTTTTTGAATTGGACTAAAATTTCAGAAGCTGAAAACAATTGGCTGGACCCTAAATTATGTTTACCATGTGATGAATATTAACAAAATATTGGTTCTTCTTCTGATTTTGTTCATTTCTGAGTAAATAAGTCTGTAATGCATTGGACACACCATTAACAGTTAAAGTAGTCCTTTACTTTCCTTATGCTATTACTCATGTATCTCACCCTCAAATAAAGGTGGAGCCCTCTTAGTCCCTAATTTGACATTATTTGAAATTTGAAAAGGTTTTTTGTGAGCATGCTATCCCTTGTGGTGCATTTTTACATAAATCTTCAATCTACTTCCTGTTAATCAAATGATTATACATTCTTATAGATAATATGCATGTATGAAATTTTTATCTTATTTTTCTTGAAACTTTAAATAAGAGCCCCCTGATATTTGGTTTCAAGTTTTATATGAGAATGCTATACTGTTTGAAATGCTTTATATCCATTGCAAATCAATTCTCAAATACTTGTAGCAAGGATACCATAAACATGTGAATCATTATAGCCATAACTGATCTCCTGGAGAGACTCATCTCATTTATAATCTATTTCATTCACTGCAGTTCTCTTTCATTGTTCATTTTCAAATTTTTATTATCAGAATTTTTATTTCTGCTTGAGTATTATGAGATGAATACCTTTGAGTCTGTAATTTAAAACTATGGAATTAACTCTCTTTTTATTTTGTAAACTGATTTTTTTTTATAGAGTAAGTTATTTTTATGTATATATCAAGAATCAGAGCCTGATTTTTTAAATTATTATGAAATATAAGTGTGGAGATAAATGTAGATTATTTTATAATGTATTGATTTTATATTGTGCAGTGTGTACACATACAGTTGACTCTTAATATCTCGAAAATCAGCCTGACCATTGAAATATTTCTATATACTAGTAGTTTTACATATTTGTGGACATTAGGACTGTCTATTTGGTTTGAGTAGAAATACATATGTTTATATTAGAGAAAGTCTTGTACCACGGGAATATTTCTGCTTACCCAAAGATTTGAGTCAACTGAGTGTAAGACCACAAGAGGTAACGGTATTTATGATATTGCACTGTGTGTACACATAGATTTAATATTGGCTTGTGTTTACACATTAATGGTATTGTTTGATGTGTACACACAGATTATATATTGTGTTGTGTACACATACATGAGATTGTATGGTGTGTACACACAGATTATATATTGTGTTGTGAACACATACATGATATTGTATGGTGTGTACACACAGATTATATATTGTGTTGTGAACACATACATGATATTGTATGGTGTGTACACACAGATATTCACTGCTGTTTGCATTATTAGATATATCTCTGGTTTGATAATTGTTTATCACTTGTATACTTAACACAGTAAATGTTTTGATTGGTATCAGTAACAGGGCAGATGTTATCTAACACTCTGCTGACATGGGTCTAGTACAGTATATGTTTAGTTGCACTGTCTATTTTCCAGCTTTGTACATTAAACAAATACTGTGAGATGTTTGTAATTCTTACCATAAACATGATAAAGAAGAGTTAACATTGGTATCATACTTCATCAATCTTCCTGTTCTTTTATATTTATTATTGATGCATTTTTGTTACATAAGAACTATCTTTAGGAATTGTCAATCTTGTGTTTCTCATTTGTCATTAAAAAAAAACACTCATAATTGGTTTAAACTAACTTACTGTCAAATGTCTCTTTTTTGTGTAATTTGGACACACATCTTTTGGTGTAATTGGGACACACATCTTTATGGTGTAATTGGGACACACATCTTTTTGGTGTAATTGGGACACTCATAGTTAAGGGGGGAAAATTTATGAATAAAATAGAAAATAAAGTTTGTTGTGGAACTGTCGACTTTATTATTATTGATAGAACTATAAAGGGTTATAAAAAATAACATTTGTAGGTGTCATAATTACATGGGAATGCATGTACAGCTATTAGATATATGTAACAGTTGTTATGGATAAAATAGATTAAGGACTTATTATGGTGTTGTCTGGCAGCTAAGATGTTTTATGTCCAAGTATTTTGTTTTTGCTGTGAAAATTGGCGTCAACCACTATTGCTGTAATAGGATTCTTATTTACTTATAAAAGTTTACAAAGATGAAGTAACATTATTGATGACTAAATCAATTTATTGCATGTGTCCTGAGAGAGGCAGATATTATCTCACCACAATTAGCATGAGTTGGAGAAAAAAAACATTGTATATTTGCATGATTTATTTAATTTCTTTTATTGTCTCAAACATATGTCGCTATGATTATTTGTTTATTGATAGAAACATGTATTTCTCAATATTATAATATTATGGACATTATTTTTTCCAAAGTTTTATTTTAACATCATGTAAATAGAGACATTTTATTTCACCATTATATAATCATACAGATATTTGTATAGTTATACTGTTATTAAGTTTTCTTCATCATGGTATCATTTAATCAATGAATGGTCACACTTTATATAGACATTCATGTCTACCATAAAAAATCTCCAAAGAAATATGTATATTAGGAAGTTTATTTTGTTCACATTTCTAGAACAGGATTTAAAATAATAAAAAGGTTACGCATTAAGTGTTTTGATATTGCAAGTTTCTTCTAAGAAAATGTCTTAAAATATGATGAACTTTTTTCTTATGTTTGACAACTTATACAAAAAGAGCTGTAACAGAAACCTAGAATTGACGTTATATTTAGCTACTATCTAATATTATTTTGTTTTTCTATGTTATAACCTAGGGAAGGTGTATAAGGTTTTACTATAGAAAAAACGACCCACTTGATTTTGAATTTATATCTCTGTAGTTACAGTCCTAATATGTTGAGTTAGTGAAATTACTAATGTATTCTTACACAACACACTTGGTAAACAGCACTTTTGTACCCATTTTGTACAGATTTTAATCTTGATTTTACCTTTTTTAAAGTGCTCTAGATTGACAGAGTGTCAGCATGTCATAGCACAGGGCAGGTAACCTGTTAATATTATAACATGTCATAGCACAGGGCAGGTAACCTGTTAATATTATAACATGCTCAGATTGACAGAGTGTCAGCATGTCATAGCACAGGGCAGGTAACCTGTTAATATTATAACATGTCATAGCACAGGGCAGGTAACCTGTTAATATTATAACATGCTCAGATTGACAGAGTGTCAGCATGTCATAGCACAGGGCAGGTAACCTGTTAATATTATAACATGTCATAGCACAGGGCAGGTAACCTGTTAATATTATAACATGCTCAGATTGACAGAGTGTCAGCATGTCATAGCACAGGGCAGGTAACCTGTTAATATTATAACATGCTCAGATTGACAGAGTGTCAGCATGTCATAGCACAGGGCAGGTAACCTGTTAATATTATAACATGCTCAGATTGACAGAGTGTCAGCATGTCATAGCACAGGGCAGGTAACCTGTTAATATTATAACATGCTCAGGAGTCTAAAGTGGGTAATATTAAGATGGTTTATTCTCTGTAATTCATCTGATGTGCTATGTAAACATTTCTTATTATGTGAGTGAATAAACAGATAATATCATGTATGTGTTCGTGTTCAGTGCAAATACAAATAAAGGCAACAGTATTATTTGCTGTTCTGATGTTTTCAACATAAGCAGAGAACTAGAAACGTTTGTTATTTTCAAAACTGTATGAAGATAAGGTATAGTTGACTTGAGGGCCTTATTAAGATTAAGATATAGTGTTTCATTTAATTTTTTTCATGATATTTATGTTTATATGCTAGAAAGAAAAGATACTGGGTAATTATACCCCCGCTTTATACCCCCCCTTTAGTATACCGCTGCTCGATATATGCTTGATATATAGGCGAAGGCAACAGCAGTACACCGCTGTTTGATAAGTAAAGGCAACAGTTGTATACTGCAGTTTAATAAGTAAAGGCAACAGTTGTATACTGCAGTTTAATAAGTAAAGGCAACAGTTGTATACTGCTGTTTGATAAGTAAAGGCAACAGTTGTATACTGCAGTTTAATAAGTAAAGGCAACAGTTGTATACTGCAGTTTAATAAGTAAAGGCAACAGTTGTATACTGCAGTTTAATAAGTAAAGGCAACAGTTGTATACTGCAGTTTAATAAGTAAAGGCAACAGTTGTATACTGCAGTTTAATAAGTAAAGGCAACAGTTGTATACTGCAGTTTAATAAGTAAAGGCAACAGTTGTATACTGCAGTTTAATAAGTAAAGGCAACAGCAGTGTACCTCTGTTCGATAGGTAAAGGCAACATCCGTAGAGGCAACTGTAGTATACTGCAGTTTAATAAGTAAAGGCAACAGTAGTATACCGATGTTCGATAGGTAAAGGCAACATCCGTAGAGGCAACTGTAGTATACTGCAGTTTAATAAGTAAAGGCAACAGTAGTATACCGATGTTCGATAGGTAAAGGCAACATCCGTAGAGGCAACTGTAGTATACTGCAGTTTAATAAGTAAAGGCAACAGTAGTATACCGATGTTCGATAGGTAAAGGCAACATCCGTAGAGGCAACTGTAGTATACTGCAGTTTAATAAGTAAAGGCAACAGTTGTATACTGCAGTTTAATAAGTAAAGGCAACAGTTGTATACTGCAGTTTAATAAGTAAAGGCAACAGTTGTATACTGCAGTTTAATAAGTAAAGGCAACAGTTGTATACTGCAGTTTAATAAGTAAAGGCAACAGTTGTATACTGCAGTTTAATAAGTAAAGGCAACAGCAGTGTACCTCTGTTCGATAGGTAAAGGCAACATCCGTAGAGGCAACTGTAGTATACTGCAGTTTAATAAGTAAAGGCAACAGTAGTATACCGATGTTCGATAGGTAAAGGCAACATCCGTAGAGGCAACTGTAGTATACTGCAGTTTAATAAGTAAAGGCAACAGTAGTATACCGATGTTCGATAGGTAAAGGCAACATCCGTAGAGGCAACTGTAGTATACTGCAGTTTAATAAGTAAAGGCAACAGTAGTATACCGATGTTCGATAGGTAAAGGCAACATCCGTAGAGGCAACTGTAGTATACTGCAGTTTAATAAGTAAAGGCAACAGTTGTATACTGCAGTTTAATAAGTAAAGGCAACAGTTGTATACTGCAGTTTAATAAGTAAAGGCAACAGTTGTATACTGCAGTTTAATAAGTAAAGGCAACAGCAGTGTACCTCTGTTCGATAGGTAAAGGCAACATCCGTAGAGGCAACTGTAGTATACTGCAGTTTAATAAGTAAAGGCAACAGTAGTATACCGATGTTCGATAAGTAAAGTCAATAGTAATATACAGCTATCTGATAAGTAAAGGCAAAAGTAGTATACAGCTGTTAGATAAGTTATCTTCTGAAATCGTTTGTTCATAGTGTGATTACTTTATGGTGAAGAAATAAAAAAAAAAGTTGTTCGATATTGGCATAAAATAATATTGAGAATGGAAATGGGGAATGTGTCAAAGAGACAACAACCCGACCAAATAAAAAAACAACAGCAGAAGGTCACTAACAGGTCTTCAATGTAGCGAGAAATTCCAGCACCCGGAGGCGTCCTTCAGCTGGCCCCTAAACAAATATATACTAGTTCAGTGATAGTGAACGCCATACTAATTTCCAAATTGTACACAAGAAACTAGAATTAAAATAATACAAGACTAACAAAGGCCAGAGGCTCCTGACTTGGGACAAAATTCATTTAAACTTATTATCAACAAGTGAGGATTTTTTATTTTTTTTTATTCTAGCACTTTTTGTTCTGAATCATTTTAAAAATGTATCTTATATTAGCCAAAATGACCCTTGAATAACCATTAAATAATGAAAGAAGAATACAGATAAAGTTAAGTAGATTTAGAATTGATAATTAATATCGATTGTGTCTTTTAACAAAAATATGTTTCTTTTAAGTATGTTAGCTTTGAGAAACAGGTTATTGAAAAACAGGACGAAATTAACTATATATATATTTCAATTGTTCAATCGTGTATATAATGGACAAAAAGTTATCAGCAGTTAATTATAAATAAATGTCAACTACATGTATCAACACTAAAATTGAAGTATTTACTGCGTTTGTATACGTTGCCTAATGTTTGTTAACAAAGGTACACTTTTATTTGCACTCGTTCTAAATTATCAATAACCCTGTTTTTAATGTATAGTAAATGTACAGTTGCCGATATTTAATATTTCGAACTCCTCTTTTACCTTAAAATTACTTTTATCTTAAACTTGAAATACAAAAATTAAAAATGCAAGCTATGATAGTTATACTAGTACTTAAGGAAGATTTTTCTACAAAAGATCAGTAAGACCCCTTTTTGACCCCAAAATATAGTAGTTTTACAAAATGGTTAAAATGTAAACTTTTAGCTTTTTAATGAAAAGTAGAACACTTCTGTTACATACATATGGGCCGTTTTTGACAAAACAATGCAAATTTATCAGGTACCAGCATCATTAAATTATGTTAAATTAGTGAAATCTTCACAATTTTAGCGTTTGAGCTAATCTTTAGACAGTTTCCATCTTAAATGGATGTGGCCACATTTATGTTCATTCTTAATACTTAAATGTAAGTTGTATTTGATGATAATACATAACATATGAAACTGTTAAGGATGAACACGGATGCGACCACTTTCATCAGATGAACCTGAAATTTTGTGCCGAAATCTGCCCTTACCGAACCTACTCCAAGTAAGTAAGTAAGTAAGTAATGACTTTATTTAAAGAGGGTGCATCAATTAGCTTTCGCTAATCTACCTTGAGGCCCTCACAAAGAACAAACTACAAATATTACTAATATTAAATTATTTGTGTGTCGTTCTTAACATTTCAAAACTATCAATAAACCGTTCAGTATTTTGAATAGAGTTCAAATCGAATATCAGAAAGGAGCAGACAGATCTTAATGCATTGATTGCAGTTTCTTCAATTGAATTGTAACAAAATTTACAGAATCGTTCCAAAAGAGTGTCATTGATTGTCTTACGGAACGTAGGATGTTACGCTGTATATATATGTAACAGATTTTCATTTTTTTTAAAAGCGTACAGCAGGTACACTGAACACGTTTCATGTTAATTTAGCCTTTTCTATTGATACTACGTGAATAGTTTCCGCCAAACAAATGCCACTACAAACATCATTAGTGAGACTTAAAACTTCTGGCTGAAATGTAAAATTGTCCATCGTTAGTCTGAGCTATTGCTGATATCATGGATATGGTTATCACATGGATGTACGATAACCTTTGTAAATACTGAAATTTGCACAATTTGAGAAGAACAGAAGTCACCATATGGGATCCAGAATAAACATAACTTGATACAAAGCTAACATCATCCCAACTCACTTATGAACGTATAGATAAAATTGACAGCGAAGATGATTTGACAGATTTAGCAAACATGGAGCTCTATATAAACTGGTGGTAAAAACTCATGTAGAACTGATGATAAACAAATGAACATTTCGGAGCCCCAACCTACTAACCCTCTAATCTATATGGGAGATGTTTGTCAAACAATTACATTGAATGCAGCTCCGTGTTCTACATGTTAAAAACTGTACATGCTTTGTGTGAAAAATGGTCATAACAAAAACGTTTCCGTAAAAAATAAATATGCTTTCTATGTGGTTTGGATACAGTAATTGAAAAAGAACGTGCAAACGTTCTAAATGAATTGTAAAATAAGTCATGTTATGTTAAGACAGTCTAATAGAGTTTAAGAAGTAGTAGACATGGAATGTTGATTTTTCCTTTCCCAGTTATGGATCGTGGAAAGGATGTTTCAAGAAATATAATGACAATTGTCCATGGAATGTCAGAGAAAGGTGTTGTCTTGCTTCCAAACATAGCATAATACCATGGTCATTTACTAGAGACCAGTTTGAATGCACTGAGTCTCTTTCTTTAAGTCCATCAGCTGTATCTAGAGAACATTTTATGTTTGTTCGGTTAGTAGTTAAACTGTCCATTTGTGATGGACGACAATATTTTTTTTAAATGTAGACGTTCTTGAAAGAATAGATGTGAAAAATATGTGTATCTGTTTAAAAGCAGGGCAAAATTGTAACACTATATGCCACCCAAACGTATCATGAAGACATACTTAAATTGTAGTCATAATATCAGTTTGTTTGCTTTTTATTCATAATTACTGTACACTTATTTTAACTAATAGTGTTCATTAAAAAAATATATTTCGAAATCATCGGTGTTTATATAAAGTTAAATTTTGTAACCAGAGATTTTTTCAAAATCCATAGCACTATTGTCAGGGATTTAATAAAATTCCAACAGCTTGAGAGATTTTACAAAATCACTAATTATATACCTGTTATTTTACAAAACCCCTGATTTAATAAAAAAAAACAACACTGTTATATCTATTTATACAATAACTTTTTTTGTTTGTGCGTTTCTCTGTTATGAATGTGTTTGCGTGTGTTTGTGCTGTATTTCTGTCACGTAGTGTTTTAGCAATATTTCTTATCATTTCATAAAGCGGGAGGTTTGGCATGCCATTAAACAAGGTTCAATCCGCCATTTGGTTTTACAATGTAAGGTAATTCTCCTTTCAGCAGAGCTTTAGCCTCGCTGGCAACATCGCTCTGTCAAACATCTGCAAAGTGTTGTGGCGTAATAATGGTGACTGCAATACAATAAAGTACATAGACCCACAGACACCAACACCACGACACACACCCAACCACCTAGACACGCACACCCACACATATTCCCCCGCGCACTCACCTACACACAGACATCGGTAATATCGTATTAATTCTTTTGTTGTTCTCTATAGTTGATTTTTCCCTCGGTTTTGGTTTGCAACACGGATTTATTTTCTCTCAATCGATTTATGACTTTTGAACACTGACATATTACTGTTGCCTTTATTTATTTCCTCTATGATGGAGATATAAAAAGTAAAATCAGAAAAATACTGAATTTAGAGGAAAATCAATTCGGAAGGTCCATAATCACATGGCAAAATCATATAACAAAACGCATCAAAAACGAATTATAACACAGCTATAGAATCGTAAACACTGTCTAAAATGTCGTAAACGGACAAATTTTATATCGATTGGCAAAAGCTCTGCAGACTTTTTCCACGTGACGAAGACAAATCTTGGGAGAAAAAATATCCTGCCATAGATCATCTTTGTTATCTTGTATAAAATCACAGGATGCCAATCAATGTTCGACAACTTACCAGATTTGTCACAAAGTAAATGTTCATATTTATAATGTACAGAACACAAGTCAATAACATACATTGCATAGAAAAAAGAAAAATCGCAAAAATACCGAACGCCGAGGAAAACTAAAAACGGAAATAACCAAATCCAATGGAAAAGATTCAATGGTAAAATCACGATCACTCACCACCTGGTAAAAAAGTGCCAGTGGGCTTTGATTATTGCGTTTTGCAGTTTTGTTGTTATATTAAGTTCTCAAGGAGCTTGATTAAACGAATAAATTATAGAAAGGAAAACACAAAGCGACAAGGACTAACTTGTACATTAGCACACTGACACCTTTTACCAGGTGGTGAGTGATCGTGGCCACTGGTGTGAATCTTCTATCATTGACCCCTATAATGTACATGCAATCATTAATCACTGAAACAGAACATTTTTAACATGTAAACAAAATTCCTTGGGCTAAATTAAGAAATGGGATAAGTTCACCTGTGTTAGTTTCACTACAAGTAAAAATATGAAAGGAGTCAAAATCTGACAGTAATTTTCAAATTAAAGTTTTTAATTCAAATGCATAAATCATATCTTTAAGTTCTGAAAGTTAATCGACGCTTCCTGTTACTGTTAAAGGAACCTTGAAATTTGTTTTTACACGTTTGTCTTCGAATCAAATGAATCATGTGTCTAACCAAATTGCATCAGATTTTTTTTCGAAAAAAACTAACTATAAAACAGTTTCATTTCCAAAAATTTGAGATTTGGTTAACAATTGTCTTATTATATTTTTTATAAATAAATTTAGATTTTTGGATATCAGTACAACTTGCAGATTTTAGCTACATAGTTAATTGTAAGATATTTTTCGTTGATTGCTTTATTTATTGGCGTTTTGGAGAATTCATACAATATTTATCGAGCACAACTTAAAACTTGCATAGAAGCAAAGTCGTTACGTCTACAAAGGAAGTTACTAATATTGGTGTATAATTCATGAAACTAGGAAACATATTTTAAATTCAGCTGAAACAAAACAATAAACCACTTTGAAGCAATTAAACTATGTACCACTTTGAAGTAATATAACTATACACCTCTATGAAGCAAAATGAAAAGAAACTTAGATGATATCAAAACATTTTTCATTTGCTTCTTCCGAGTTCTGAAATTGTAGACAGTAACCAAACAACTCATTTCAATGACATGTCTGTAAAACACCGACACTAAATATATACTCACCACAGTCAACGGATCTTAATAATGTCAATTTTCAAAAGTTTTGATTTATTTGCCAGAAAATGCATTCTTCTTGAAACTTTATCTATTTTCGTTTGAAGCAATTTGAACGACACACTTATAATGACCCTTATTTTTTTGTTATCTTGATTTTAAAACGACTTGGAAAGATTTATATTAAGACAACTACCAACCAGAAAAAATATGTCCAGGGCCAGAATATAACCAGTTATAGGTAACGGTTTCGACAATGAGTAAAACCCACACCTATATAGTAAACTCCAAAAGGATCCAGCGCGACAAAATATAGTTCATACGAGAAAACAAACGAAATGCTACATTAATTTTACTATCCTTTTAAACATTGAATAAACATTAAACTCTCTTTCAAAAGAATAGAAAAAAATTATTGTCTAAAAAAAGTTAAATTAGAGCTAGCATTTATCCACCTTCAACATTTCCTTCCTTTGAATACAAATAATTATCCGTCCGGCCTGACACGTGAAATCCAAATTTATGGCATGATATATAGAATATAAAAAGTCCTAATTAATTGTGGTTGTATTTGATAAGCTATTTCTAAACTTGAAAAATAAAAAATGAGAAAAAACATCTATAATTACTGTGCTAATTAATTACCTAATTAAATTATAATTACAAAAATGACACATGTAGCTAATTACACATTCTACAGAGGTACACATCGAGACAAACGATTTGACATGCAAAATACTAATTGTTTTACAGTTTAATACTGTCTATAACATTGTAACAATTTACCTATTTGATGACTTTAATTGGAGAAAAACAATTATACGCGATGTGATTCATCGACTACTAAGTAAGATAAGTAAGATATAAGTGTTAATGACAGGACACACGTCTGTACAAAGAATAAAGACATCCATTGTTTAAATATCCAATTTTTATTCATACATGTAGAACAAGGGATCAACAAAGTAATATAAATCTAAACACAATGACGGCTCGGAATAATTCACGCGTTCAATTAGTACATAGTTTGAAAGGCTACAATGATGAACGCCGGAACAAATGTGTTCTTATATTTCCTACTGGCATAGATTCTTCTACATAATAAAACGTTTTACCACCATTTATTTAGGGTATTTTTGTCATATAGCTCTTCAACGGTTTCGGTTCTTAGACATTTTCGGATTCCAAATGTTTGGCTTTAAATGTTCCGGATGAAGGTAAATTCAGAAAAGAGCTTCGGATGCATAGAATTATCAAACGTGTTGTTTTCAATTGACTAAGGAAGCCCATGATAAAATACACAAATGACTAAGGGAGCCCATGATAAAATATACAAACGACTAAGGGAGCCCATGATTAAATACACAATTGACTAAGGGAGCCCATTATAAAATATATAAATGACTAAGGAAACCTATTATAAAATATACAAATGACTAAGGCAGCCTATGATAAAATACACAAATGACTCAAGTGGTCCTTGATAAAATATACAAATGACTAAGGGAGCCCATGATGAAATATACAAATGACTATGGGAACCTATGATAAAATATAAAAATGACTTTGGGATCCTATGATAAGATATATAAATGACTTTGGGATCCTATGATAAGATATATAAATGACTATGGAAGCCCTGATAAAATATGCAAACGACTATGGGATCCTATGATAAGATATACAAATGACTATGGGATCCCATAATGAAATATTCAAACGACAAATGGATCCCATGATAAAATAAACGGCAAACGGGCCCCTAAAAAAATGATTATTGGAACATATGATAAAATATTAAAATGGAATATGGAGCCCATGATAAAATGCACAAACGACTAAATGAGCCCATTATAAAATATACAAACGACTATGTGAGCCCAAGATAAAATATACAAACGACTATAGAAAACCCATGATAAAATAAACAAATGACTATGGCATCCTATGATAAAATAAACAGACGACTAAAAGGGCCCTAAAAAAATAATTATTGGATCCTATGATAGAATATTAAAATGGAATATGGAACCCATGATAAAATAAACAAATGTGACTATAGGATCCTATAATAAAATATACAAATGACAAATGTATCCCATGACAAAATATACAAATGAAAATGGGATCCTGTGATAAAATATACAAATGACTTTGGGATCCTATAATAAAATATACAAATGACTATTGGATCCCATGATAAAATAAACAAATGACTATGAGATCCTATGATAAGATATATAAATGACTACGGGATCCCATGATAAAATAAACAAATGTCTATGAGATCCTATGATAAGATACACAAACGACTTAGGAACCCTTGCTAAAAAAAAGATTATTGGAACCTGTGATAAAAAATATTAAAATGGAATATGGAGCCCATGATAAAATGCACAAACGACTAAATGAGCCCAAGATAAAATATACAAACGACTATGGAACCCATGATAAAATATACAAATGACTATGGGATCCGGCCGATGATAAAATATACAAATGTTTTTGGGATCCTATGAAAAAATATACAAATGACGTTGGGATACTATGATTAAATATACAAATGACTTCGGGATCCTATGATAAGATATACAAATGACTTTGGGATCCTATGATAAAATATACAAATGACTATGGGATCCTATGATAAAATATACAAATGACTATGGGATGAAATGATAAAATATAAAATGACTATGGAATTTTACTAGAATTACAAAGGATTTTATACTTTACAAAGAAAAAGTGAAATTTGTAAACGTTAAGCCGAAATGCTCTGTAAACGTTTTTTTTTTGTATTGATATATGAAAACTCTTTCAAATGTTGGTTTTAATTTAGATTCATTGAACTGACTATTAAAATCGTGTTATTTTTCTGCTTGTATTCAGCATGTATCTGGGATACCGTATGTTGGAGTCCGCCATATCGGGACCTAATCATATATAATGCTAAACTTGAGCCTCCGTCATGCCTAAATCTCTCACTTTGGGCTGTATGGATAAAACGAATATGTCTTTTTCTTCTTTTTTTCGTTTCATATATATTTTCTAATTGCCAAGTAAGTTACCATATGTTATATTTTTATCTCATGCGTTCATAATTATCTTCCGATACGTAGAACGACATGAGGATTGTTCATAGTGTTGATGCTAAACATCCTTACTGCTATTTCTATAGAATATTTAGCTTTGCATTTACAGAGAAGAATATCTTGTTTCAACCGACGACAAGTAATGACATATGCTCACGTTGCACTGAAGACATTAAACTAGTGAGCAATAAACAGATTCATGATGTTTGACAATGAGCGAATGTATTTGTAATACAATCAACGAAATGACCAGCAAGACAAGATCCACAAATAAGACATAATGACCGAAATCTTCCATCGACTCATTGTTTGAGTTATTGCCCTTTATTGATATTTTTAATTAGTTATCAAAGGTACCAGGATTATAATCTAGTACGCCAGACGAGCGTTTCGTCTACATAAGACTCATCAGTGACGCTCATACCAAAATATTTATAAAGCCAAACAAGTACAAAGTTGAAGAGCATTGAGGATCCAAAATTCAAAAAGTTGTGCCAACATTAACATTGACTTGTTCGCATATCATCTTATGAAACTGTAGAAGATAAATAGAAACTTCAAACAGGAAAAATTAGCAGCTTTGTAAGATCTCAGATATGCTGACATGACCAAATTATCAGTTAACACTTCGTTATTCCTCCTTGATGGTGTTTTTTTTTTTACTTAAAAGTGGCCAAATTTAAATATGCAGATGAGCGACACAGGCCCTATAGAGCCTCTTCCTTAAATTCCTGTCAGATCATTAAATAAATAGAAGAAAATGTGGCATGAATGCCGATAAGACAACTCTCTACCCAAGTCACAATATCGAAAAAGTAAACCATTATAGGTCAAAATACGGCCTTCCACACAGAGCCTTTGCTCACACCGATCACAAAGCTATAAAGGCCCAAAAAATAAAATGTCTAGTGTAACACAATTTAAATAGAAAACACAACAGTCTAATTTATATAAAAAACGAGAATCAATAAAGATTTATCAACCAAATCAACAAACGACAACCACTGAACAACAGGTTTCAATATTAGATGTGGTAAAATCATATCCGTTCTAAACAGCTTCTTTAGTTTGGAGGTCTGTCCAAGCCATTAAAACTACCCGCAAAAAGGATTTTTTACAGGAGTTCTTTGACCTACATTGAACAGTTCATTTGATTTGAGTTTTTCAGAATAAGTTAGTAATTTACTATAATTATCAGTTTACGTAATAATTTGTTTTATACAAATTCATTTTTATCCCTTTATATATTGTTTTAAGGTAAAGGAACAGTAAAAAGGTAATGTCGCAGATTTTTCTAAAATTTTGCATACAACCATGAATTGTTGAACTACAAATGAAAATTGAAAAAATAATGCATTTATCTCTTTTATTATCTGAAATATTACAAATTGATTTTTTTTTTTCAATATGAGTGAATAATTGAATAGATAGCATAAACAATCTGAGAAAAATCTTCTAAAATTTGACTTAAAAACATTAAATCTCTAATTCTACTCCATAGACTTTTCTTTAAAAAAAAAATTATATGCTGTTGATACATACATTTCTGTTTAAATTATATAAAATAATCATATGGTCACTGACTTCCTATTTTGTCTATTAATCAATTTGTTGCCTTGTGGTAATGCAAATCGTAAAAAAATCAACGTTTTACGGACTGTACTAGTACATAACGCGATTACAGAACGATTATTTTGACGCTTTGAAACTTATTTTCTTAGGAACACGACTGTGAATGTATACCGTAACCGAAGTCGGTGACCCTATCTTAATTTTGCACAAGTAAAACGGAAATTTATGTATCAACAACATATAGTTTTTAAAGAAAAAAATGAGGAGTAGAATGAGAGATTTAATAATTTAAAGACACATTCTAGAAGGGTTTTGGCCGATTTTGTGCTTTCTATACAAATGTTCATCCATTTTGAAAGAATTAAATCAGTTAAATTTCAAAATGATAAATGAAATAAATGCATTATTTTTACGCGACCTAGTCCATATACTGTTTCTTGACCTTAAGTTTAACATGTTAAGTCCACCCGAATCATTAATTCGAGAAATTAATTTTCTTTTATTTGAGGTTTACCAAAATAAAGGAAATATGTTTTTATGAATTGGTTAAGTAACCAGTACTTCGTTCTTATGTTGTACTATTATACCACTGTCCCAGGTTAGGGGAGGTTTGGGATCCCGTTAACATGTAATCTCGTTTCTCGTTTGTTTATATAGATTAGACCGTTGGTTTTCCCGTTTGAATGGTTTTAAACTAGTAATTTTGGGGCCCTTTATAGCTTGTTGTTCGGTGTGAGCCAAGGCTCCGTGTTGAAGGCCTTACTTTAACCTATAATGGTTTACCTTTTAAATTGTTATTTGGATGGAGAGTTGTCTCATTGGCACTCACACCACATCTTCCTATATCTATTAACCCCGCCACATTATTTATGTATGTGCCTGTCCCAAGTCAGGAGCCTGTTATTTAGTGGTTGTTGTTTGTTTATGTGTTATATATTTGCTTTTTATTCATTTTTAAATATAAATAAGGCCGTTAATTTTCTCGTTTGAATTGTTTTACATTGTCTTATCGGGGCCTTTTATAGCTGACTATGCGGTATGGGCTTTGCTCATTGTTGAAGGCCGTATGGTGACCTATAGTTGTTAATGTATGTGTCAGTGTGGTCTTTTATGGATAGTTGTCTCATTGGCAATCATACCACATCTTCTTTTTTATATGATGTTTGATAATGTTAAAGTATATTGATGGCAAAATATGTATTGTTCTCTCAATTTTTTAAGTTTAGGTCCACAATAAGGTGTTTCCAATTTCTTGTTTAACCACCAAATATTTAATACTCCGTAGCATATATCTGCTGGCACCCCAATTTCCATACATTGCATCCCGACCATTCAGCACATAATTCTAAAACACTAATAAATGCACCTCTTTTAAGATATGTGAATAAACTCATCATAGATACCAGGATTGACATTTTATATTAACGCCAGACGCGCGTTTCGTCTACAAAAGGCTCATCACGGGCACTAGAATAAATAAAATGTTAAAAAGGCAAAATAAAGTACGAAGTTGAAGAGCATTGAGGTCCAAAAAATTCTTAAAAAGTTTTTCCAAATACAGCTCAGGTAATCCATTCCTGAGGTCGAAAAGCCTAAGTATTTTAACAATTCAAACAGTTAATTTATATTGATGAATATATCAATGATAACTCAAGTCAACACAGAAGTGCCTACTACTGGGGTATATAAATCTCCACCAGCATTTCATCGACCCAGTGGTTGTAAATAAACTCATTATAGATACCAGGATTGAAATCTTATATGAACCATCTTAAACAAATGGGGAGTCATCAGCATATTTTGATATAAAAAAAAATCCGAATATTTAAAAGCAAAACATATACTATTTTCGTTCTTTTTTTTGTTAGACGAATTTCTAAAATTGCATCACATAACACAAATGTGTAAGGAGATGAAGGGATTTTCTCATTTTTAATTTTTCTAATTGCAACCGTTTATTCTGTGAATGTTGTTTACCCATTATTTCAAGTAATACTGTTTTCAAAAATAACTGATCACTATTTGTAAATCCGATATCACTAGAATCTTCCAAATTTTGGTTTTCTTAACTATATACAAGACAACCATATGTTTTTTTTAGTTTAATTTGAATCCCAATACAAAAGAGAACAGTTAAATTTGCACAAACATCTGCTAATACTGAAGTTATCAAATTTCAGTTATAGATTATATGCAATACATTTGATTTTTTAAATATTCTGCATCTTTATTTCATGAATATTTTAGTAAAAACTTTGTGAAAATAATATCCAGTCTCGTGTGTTTTATAAGGTTTTCTTAACTCCAAGTATACCCGTTACTTTCCCGATATAACTCTCTATAGGGATCATTAGATTATGCATTTTCTTTATATCTAGAACGTTTTCTATGGGTTTTGGATTAGTCTGATTTTGATTGTTTGATTACCAAACTGATTCTACTCTAGCTGTTACTCTTCACCAAGTTTGTCATAAAATTCTGGAGTATTATATTTGGACTCTGAATATAATGTAATTAAAGTATCTTTGTTATCTTCAATTTTAATATTCAACCCTAAGGATTTATCGTTTTTATCTTTTTTTACTTTGTAGCAATTATTTTCCGATGAATTATTCTTTATTTTCTACTAATATAAATGGGAAATCGCTATTAAACTCTATTAAGTATTTGTCCCGTATCAATTTACGGTGAGTGATGGAATTGTGCTTACTATTACAATTTATCTCTGAAATGTCAGATTGAAATGATTTGACTTTCAAAGATTAAATTTGAATGAAGTTCGTTATTATACAATTATAAGTTAGAATCATCATGAAAATGTTGGTAATTTAATTTTGTAATTAAAAAAGATAAATGAAGTAAATAATCATAAAAGCATGTGTTTTATACATACTTAACAACGATCGTGAGCACGATGACGGCTCATGTCGGTCAGAATGCTGACACTTAACAAACAAGGTATCTGTCAAAGGATATCATTGTACAACGCCTATTTACATTTAGAATGCAATATTAGCTTAATTCATTCTACCAACAGAGGGCAGTATACGTGTGGAATACTGATGAACCCATATATAAAGACGCAATCGGTTTTTTCATATCATTACGAAACTTAAACAGCGGGTGTGCTCTCCATATTATCACACAGTAAGTACTAATGGCAATCCAACTCTATAAGACTATTCTATATCTTTATATTTCATCTGAATAGATAACGAAAAACTTTTCCTTAATTGTATTATTCCAATCAATTATTTATGTCTTGTAAATTTTTATAAACTTAATTCATTATTCAAATCGATGAAAAATAATTAAAAAAAAAAGAAGCAAATTCATATCAACTTTTTCTTGATAAACGAATAAGAAGAAATCAATCCATAAAATGGAATTCATCGGAGTATCGTTATTAATGATTCATTTTTATCTTTACCATAATCGTTATTAAAGTTCCGTATTTATCATTATTATTTTTTAAATTTTTGGATTGAAAAAAAACCCAAACTTTAAGCTTTGTGTATTTATAAGATTTGAGATTGAAATTATATGTATTTAAACAAGTATTTGTTTACTGTTTGTTTATTTTTTTTGTACTTTAAAATTATTTCTTTAATTTCAGAGCACCACCTGGGTTTATTCAAAATGAGGCAGCTTATTTTTGTTGCCCTTCTCTGCTTCGTAACACAAGCTTTCGCTGGTGAGTACTATTGATATATTACATCTTTTATAAATACGCCATTTAGGTACGCACGTAAGGTACGACTATCCCGTAAACAAATCGTGGAAATCCGTACTCAGGCGTTTGGAATCATACCATATCTTCTAATTTTTGTATAAAATGTATAGTTTGTCAACACCGAATTAAGTTTTAAGTTCATGACATAAATAATACGTTTTATGTTAATTATTTGACATAGCTGACATTAACAGGTCTATAACTTTTCAATTCAGTCAGTATTACCCATTAGTCTGATTATTAGTTAGATTTGAAATATAATGTACACAATCTGTTGAATACGATCGGTTAAATTCGTAAGGAATGATTCACACTGAAAGTTTGGAAGGCTACAGCTGAATAGCATAAAAAGGAAATATTCCTTCTTTTACTTCCAAACAATGAACAATTAATTTCCCCAAATAAGTTTGATTCGTATGCCTAAAAGTATTCAGAACAAGGTTTAAGGCAAAATAATGAGTTCTACAGTTGAAAAATTTATCAAAATTTATATTGCACAATAAAGTTCATAAGGATAATTCTATTGCACAAATACTTAATGCTGGGAAGAACTTGTTACTGATCTTTTGAAAAAAAGAGTTATTTATAGTGGAACGTCATAAAGATTATTTTGCCACGTAACGTTAACAATGGTTTATTGACTTTGAAACTTTTGCTTATATAGCATTGATGTAAGTTAAAGGGAACCACTAGTGTTAGGTCAAAGATACTTGGTATGCAGATGTATGAGTACTTAAACATCTTTTTTCCGTGGAAATTATTTCGCCCCGCGCCTGAATCATTGTACATTGGCTTTGAATGATTTATATAGTTTACATCTTTAAATTCTGCTATTTTAATTTCAACATTTGCATTAAACTTTCAATATTACATAAAACCGCGATATATATCTCTGTCAACAGTTTATTTTGAACAATATTTCATAGATATAGCAAGTTGTGGTATGAGTACCAATGTGACAACTCTCCATCCAAGTTACAATTCATCAAAGTAAATCATTATAGGCCCAGGTACGGTCTTGAACACGGAGCCTTCATGTTGTTTAAATACATTGTAAGATTTCATTGTATAAACATTTCCGTGACTTGATGTATCTTTCTTTGTAGGATGTGGATTCAAACCAGCAAAGAACCCTGGACAATTTCTTTCGCTCGTAAAAGGAGTAGGATGGCAAACATTTTCGTGTAATGTAGGACTTGTATGGAACAAAGGACGTTGTTGTTGTTATTCTAGTGAGTATATTTATATATATTTCAGCCAAGATTTTCGTATATATATTTGAAGGGAAACTCCTTTTTTAATGTATTTATTATTCTTGGAGAAATTTTATTTGACGCTATCTCTATTGAGGGTTTTGTTATTTTCTGTACGTTAAAGTATAATTTGGCAGCTCTGTTTTGTAGTTGTGCTGTACTTGTTGTCTACACAGAATTGAACACACAACGTTGTAAATAGTAGTATCTTAGATGGTTATCTTTTTTCTTTTTCTTTTTCTTTTCTCTTTGTTTGGTTTTCATTGTTGCTCAATGACGATCTGATGAGCCAGAACCTTTTTTTAGATAATTCTTTTATTTTTATTTTATTTTTTGTGCTGTCCAACAACAGTTTTAGAATAACGTAGGGTAGAGCGCTCAAAAACATTTTTATCCTCAATCGAATTTTGTAGTGGTTATCGTTGATGTCTATTTGTCATTTAGTTTTTATCTTGTTCTGTAGCAGTATTCTTGTCGTCGGTTTTCTCTTTTAAATCAAATCACAGTTTGTCTTGCTACCATAAATGAAAGGGAAAGGGCTGTTATACCTTTCACTTTTCTGTTCTATCTTAGCCAACAACCAATCAATATGTCCTATATTCCGGGCATAATGACTTCATCCTTTTCTGCTCTATCTAAACCAATCAATCTATTACTAGTATATCTGCCGGCTATGATATCTTTGACACTTTTATTGTGGTGATTTCATTCTAACCACTTACATTTCAGATGCAAACGAGGATGCAGAAGAGTACTGGGAAGACTATTATGATTATTTATTCGGAGAGGACAATTACGGACTCGGATGGTTGCTTGGAGGTGGTGCTGGCGCCAGCGCTAGTGCCTCTGCTGCTGCTGCTGCCGGTGCCGGTGGTGCCGGTGCTGGTGCTGCTGCCGGTGCAGGAGCCGGTGCTGGAGGCCTCTATGGTCTTGGAGGTTTAGGCGGCCTTGGATTTGGAGGCGGTGGTGGAGGCGGTGGTGGAGGCGGTGGTAGAGGCGGCCGTGGTGGTGGTGGAGGAGGCGGTGGTGGTAGCAGTGATTCAAGTGATTCAAGTGATGAAGGTGGCTGGGGATGGTCATGGGGTGGTGGAGCTGGAGCTGGTGCTAGTGCTGCCGCTGCTGCTGCTGCAAGTGCTGCTGCTGGTGCAGGATCTGGAGGTGGTGCAGCCGCTGCTGCTGCTGCTGCTGCCGCTGCAGGAGCAGGTGCAGGAGCTGGTGCTGGTGCCGAAGCTGCAGTTGAAGTAGATGTGAGCTCAGAAAGTTCCGAAAGTTCCGACAGTTCAGACAGTTCAGACAGTTCTGACAGCAGTGATGATAGTTCCGATAGCAATGGCTCATCAGACAGTAACGGAAGTGATGGCTCAGACAGTAGTGGTGGAAGCAGTGATAGTAGTGACGAAGGTGATGATGATGACGATCTCAAAGGACTTCTCTCAGTATTAGTAAATCTTGGATCACAATTAGTCAGTGCATTCGCCAGTGCAAGTGCAAGTGCTGGTGCCGGAGCAGGAGCAGGAGCTGGAGCTGGAGCTGGTGCTGGTGCTGGAGCAGGATCAGGAGCTGGAGGAGCAGCAGCCGCAGCAGCCGCTGCAGCCGCAGCAGCCGCTTCAGGCGGAGGTGGAGGTGCTGGATGGTGGAATTGGCTAGGAGGTTCTGGAGGTTCTTCTGCCGCAGCTGCAGCCGCTGCAGCAGCTGCTGGAGGTGCTGGTGGACGTAGAGGTGGATGGGGAGGTAGAGGATCTGCAGCAGCAGGTGCAGCCGCTGCAGCTGGAGCTGGAGCTGGAGGTGGACGAAAAGGTGGACGTGGTGGTAGTTCTGCTGCTGCAGCCGCTGCAGCCGCTGCTTCATCCGGAGGTGGAGGTGGATATGGTGGAAAATTCCTTGGTGGTTATGGTGCAGGTTCTGGTGCAGCAGCAGCAGCAGCTGCAGCAGCTGCAGCTTCCGCTGCAGGTAATGGTGGATATGGTGGATGGAATGGATGGAATGGAGCTGGCGGATCCGCAGCAGCCGCTGCTGCCGCTGCCGCAGCCGCTGCAGGAGGTGGTGGATGGGGTGGAGCTGGTGGTTCCGCAGCAGCCGCTGCCGCCGCTGCAGCTGCAGCTGCAGGTGGTGGTGGATGGGGTGGAAATGGAGGATCCGCAGCAGCAGCAGCCGCAGCTGCCGCCGCTTCTGCAGGAGGAAATGATGGTGGAGCAGCTTCAGCTGCCGCTGCTGCCGCTGCTGCTGCCATGGCAGGAGCAGACGCAGAAGCTGTTGCATCTGCTTACGCATTAGCTTTGGCTGGTGGAAACCAAGGACTTGCATGGATGTTGACCTCTGGTAATGATGACTTAAGAAATGCCGCTGCAGTAGCAATTGCTAGCGCTAGTGCCGGTGTAGGAGGTGGATCCGGAGGCGGTGGTGGAGGTGGATCAGGAGGTGGTGGATCAGGAGGTGGCGGTAGTGGTGGAAGCGGAGGCAGTGGAGGAAGTGGAGGCAATGGAATAGATTGTTCAAATAACGAGAATGATGATGAAGAAGAATGTAAAAAACAAAATTATAATTAGACAAATCATAAATATATTGAGACATTTTGGGCACATTTAAATCCATTTTGAGAGATCATCTTTTTTATTGTTGAGACACTGGTGATAATTGTTATCATGTATATATGTTAAGCTGCTGCGTTGTCCTAGTTGTTATTAAATCGTGTGTGTTTCTTAAAAGTTTCTGTTTTTAAAATTCATCTAAGAATTATATTGATTTCAAGCACACACCTAATATCTATAGAATTGGTTGTAATTGTTTTGATGGAATAGCTGGTCATGGTATTGAAGGTCAAATACATAGCATTAAAAGAACGAGTACATCTCAATTTTTGACAACTTCAAGCTAACGACTTCACAAAGCGGATAATCAAAGTTTATACATAACTAAATAATTATAGAGCTGGAATAATCTATTTTAGCACAACATTATTGGATCTGCGTTTATATCTCCCCTCGTTGGTATTTTAATCCAAGCTTCTGTGACATCGCAATACGTCGCCAAAATATAGTCTAGAGCTCAAGACCACTCGGCGAAATCTCAAAATAAATTTTCCAATCGAGTGACGCCTTTCCTCGTCGACTTTGTATAGGGTTTTAACACAGTACATGATGTTTTATGACAAGTAAACACATTGACGTGACTGCATAATAAGTAAACTTATCATCCGTCACGGGCGATAAAAACAGCTGCAACGTTCACCCTCTGCCTGTCACAATACATCGTTCACGTTATTAATTACTCTGAACTTAACAGGATGTTAACTGGTTTTTACTGGTTTGTAGTCTGAGAGAACAGGATTTCTCTAATTCTATTGAAATTTATCCCTTTCTAAACCCATTTTATATATTTTCTTTTCTTCTCAGCTATCTCGATTAAATCCGATAAACCACTGATTGCAATGTACAAAATCTTTATGTATCTGGTATGATACATATAAATAAAGGCAACAGTAGAACACCGCTGTTCAAAACTCGTAAATCTATGGACAAAAAACAAAATCGGGGTAACAAACTAAAACTGAGGGAAACGCATTAAATATAAGAGGAGAACAACGACCCAACATAAAAAAGTAACACACAAAGAAACAGACTAAGCATTAGACAAAATTCGATGAGAATAACAAATATAACATCAAAACCAAATACACAAATTTGGGATAGATAGGTACCGTGACACGTCTTATAGTAATGCGAATTCACACTCAATCACAAGAGAAAACAAACGACACAACGGAAACGTAAAAGATTTCTGTGTAATAAACATATGTCTTGGGTATTTCAAAGTACCACTATTATTTTTTATTTGGGATTTCTATAGAATATTTTGTAATCTTGAGGTAACATAGTGACTAATATAAAAAAGAATATGTGGTATGATTGCCAATGTGACAACAATCAACAAAAGACCAAAATGACACAAAAATGAACAACTATAGGTCACCGCACGGCATTCAACAATGAGCAAAGCCCATACCGCATAGTCAGCTATAAAAGGCCCAGATAAGACAAGGTAAAACAATTCAAACGAGAAAACTAACGGCCTTATTTATGTAAAAAAATGAACGAAAAACAAATATGTAACACATAAACAAACGACAACCACTGACTTACAGGCTCCTGACTTGGGACAGGCACATACATAAATAATGTGGCGGGGTTAAACATGTTAGCGGGATCCCAACCCTCCCCCTAATTTGGGACAGTGATATAACAGTACGACATCAGAACAAACTATAAAAATCAGTTGAAAAAGGCTTAACTAATCAGATGGACAAAACATACAAGTGGACATGACCGGGTCCTTACATATCCCGACACAAAAAGACACAATCAGATCTGAGAGTACTCGTAGTTATCTTACAGCTAGTTCAAAGCCACTAACAACTAATAAAAAAATCATGCATCTAAGACTAAACCTTGTCCACAGATAAAATAAGGGGAGAAATTTGATTGGTTAACTTCCAGTTATGGTTATTTTCTTATATGCAATGAGATGTTATGTGAATTTTTTCTATAATACTGGACAGGATAAAACTTTACTCATGCCAAGTATTTCTTTATTTGAAAGATAAATTCTACAGATGTTTTTGAAAAGTGCAAACTTATCAAAGACTAATAGGGGAAAATCAATGGTGGTATTACAACTAAACGCCTATAATCCGACTTGTATAAATACTATCTGACGTTTCGGTGTCGGTATTGATTCGTAGAAAGATAGACGGTATCCTTTTTGATTTCAATACTTTTTGAAATATTTCCCTCCCCTTATTGGATAAACTCATCATAGATACTAGGACTACATTTTGTATATACGCCAGACGCGCGTTTTGTCTACAAAAACTCATCAGTGACGCTCAAATCCATAAAAGTTTAAAAGGCCAAAATAAAGTACGAAGTTGAAGAGCATTGCAATTCCGTTTGCGGTGGTTTTCACGTTTTCTAAATATGTCCGAGTCAAAGAAATCGACACAATTGAAGCTAACAGATTTATTTAACCCTACTGCCTGCGAAATCAGTGGAATAGGTCATGATGAAGATCCAACTCACGAGACTTCAAGGTCTCCGATCGAATCACTTGCCCATTCAGGTAAAACATTAAAATTATTATTAGTCCGCAAATATTAGATTTTTTTGTAAATGAGGGACTGGATGAGGTAAATAGACTTGCAATGAATATAAAGTTAAAAAAATAGAAATTTAGAATGGTTCCAAAATATAAAAGGAAAATAAAAGAATTTTAAATGAATGTTGAAACCCTCATATAACTGGAAGTATGTAGTACTAACATATACAACTGAAACATCGTTGTGTATAAACTCCCCCCCCCCTTTTGTCTTCAACCTTAATTACACAATCAACATGCAGAATAGCACAATTTAAATTTTTGATGTTGTCTTTTTTAAACTTTGTTTCTCACTATTTTAAAGTTATTATTTAGCATGAGTAGCATTAACATTTTCAAAAGAGTCATTTATTCTAGTTTCGTTTGTTTATTTCTGCATTGAAAATTCTGTACATGCGTCTCTTCTAATCATCAAACACGATCCTGTTTTCCTTCTGATATGTCGTTAAATCTTATGTCACAGTAAGGTAGTACAGACACCGATAGTAGAGAGTGTACCATGGCATGGAAATTAATTGGCAGATTCTGTAAGATGACCATATCTTTACGTGTTTTTGTTATTTTTTTATAACCAGATTGGGATACGTATTATATGGAAATTCAGCGATGGATGTCTTTCTGTTATCACCTTAAGGATCTACCTATATTGCTTTCTCAGTCAGCGCTCCTGGTCACCCATTTACTTCCTGTCCTGACATCAACATTTACCTCTCTCACTGTCTCTTAGCATCATATATTGTCTGGTTTTAGTGACTTTAACTCATCTGTAATAGAAGACAGTGGCAGCGGAAATTTTGAACTGTATAAGTCAATGCTGCTAAAACTCTGTGGAACCCCAAGTCATATGCGTAAGTGTCTGTTGAACATCCTCTTTAAACTTTCAATCTTGGTTACAGGTACTTCGTACATCAACTGAGGTCATGTTATGCTTTGTAATATTCCATGCTGGTACACTATGCCTTTACTTACCAGGTTAGCCCGACTTGTCAATAATGACCTTTCACTTTCTTGCCTGTGATACCATCTCATCTACACTTTCTCTTCTCTGTTGTTCAAGGAGTCTTTAAACCAATTGTCCAAATTTTTTTTACCAGTTTCTCCATGATTGTTGGAAAGATGTCTCCTCCAATTTTGACTTTCTGTCCTGCACCTTTCCTTTCTTAAATGTCAGCCTCCTTGACTGTGATGGTTTGAACATTATACGTGCCCAGTATATAAGCTCACCTAGATCTTGCAGCATCCACTTGCCTTTCAGAACTGACTTTGGTGTTATTATCATGTCATCCATGAATGCTCTTGTTGGTGGCTGACTGACCCCAGATGATAATACATGTCCTCTGCTGATTTTACTAGTATAGTCATTGCTGCTGAGAATAAAACTACTGATATGGTACATCCTGTAACGATTCCCACTTCTAGCTTTTGCCATGCTGTTGTGTAGTCTGCAACTGTAAACCTCATTATAAAGTTGTTAAAAAAATGCTGAAGTATTTCTCTAATCTATCTGGTATTTCTCCAAGGTTAAGTCTACTAGCTTGTGTGGTATACTTACGTAAGCGTTTGCTAGGTATAACCACACTAATCGCCTTTGTTCTCTTTGACTTCCTGGATAATCTTTGTTAAAACGCTTGTATGTTTGAGGCACACTGGGACTCCTAGTACTCCTCCTTTCTGAACTGAGGTGTCGCTATAGTTGTTCTCAAGCATATATGTTGTAACCCGCTTCGACAAGATTGCAAGACAAACCTTTCCTCAACGTTGAGAAGTGACATGGTCCTAAACTGTTTCAGCTCGTTAGAATCTTCCTCCTTTGGAATAAAACAACTATCTGATTTTAACCATTCATCTTGTAACCGATATCTTCTAAATATAACTTTGATAAGTCTCATAGTTGTTTTGCGAGGTTTGGATAGTTCTTTTAAACTCTGTATGGAATACCGTTTGATCCTGGTGCTGATGCTGCTGTCGCCTTCTTCAAAGTTGACATCACTACATGCAGTTTAGGTTCAAACATATCAAACTTTACTGTTGGGTAATCTAGACTATGCGCATGTCTCAAATATTATTTAACCTCTTCTTTTGGGCAATCTAACCGGCCTGATCTTTTATCTCCTAGAAGTTTCTTTACAAAGTCAAATTGGTTAGCTGTAAACTGTGATCTCTTTCTTGCTCTTTCCCTTCTGTTATTTTTAAGGTTCTCTGCTCTCCTAAGTGTTTGTATTCTTTCCCTGTTGGCATCTCTGAGCCTTTTGTTAGTGTAACTCTGCTTTCTGGAAGCGCTTTGTTAAGTTGAGTTGTTCTCTCCTCAGTTTGGCAATTTCACCTACTCTAAATTGAATTATACCTTGAACATGTAATATGGAGAGAGCTTTTATAGGCTGTGCCTGTTGCTCAATCCTTTTCATATCTTGATGAATAAAATATGTTTAAAATCAAAACCTACTCTTCTGTTCTCTTTCATGGCTTGACTGATTGTAACACTTTTGATACATCTTCATCAAACTTAAGCCACTCTTTCTTTGAAGCTGCTGTTGGACACCCAATTCATGGTGTTGGTGGGTCTCCTTGATGTCTCTTTCCTGTTGACTGTTAAGATTCCTCCCTAACAAATCATGAGCTTCGTTTTCTTCGATGACTTCCTCCTCTTGTACATATAGGTGTTGACCAATGGTGTGTTTCCTGGTTCATCTCCTCCTCCGTCTCATCAGGTTGCCCTTTGCGTCGTACAAGAATTGGTGTGACTGTCACTGAACATCCCATCTTTGTGCGATGAATCTTCAGTCCTTTCTCATTCTTACATATCTTCCAACAACTACAAACTCTAGATGTGTCCATTTCCTGTCTTGTTGTCCGTGTTTCAGTTCCAGTTTTTTTCTGTTGTTCCTCATGTTGGTCGATCAACCTCCCCTGCTCTCGCACTACCATGGGGATGTCTTATAATATATCTTTTTAAAGCCATGCTCTAAGCTTCTCCATTGCTGAAGTTAGACTCAGTTCTGCAAACCGTTGTATGCCTTGTACCATTCTTCCCCGGTTGCCAACAGTCTTTCCTTGTTGTCACTATCATATCTTTGGTTGCCAATTAGTCTTTTCTAATTGTCACAGGAGTCTCCAGATGTGTGAATACCTTGAATACAGTGTTTTTACTGCTCAGCTGGTTCCATCATCAGGTGGATCCCCTCTCCTAGACTGTTTCGGCGCTGTCGATGACAATTTTCAGGGGTGCACCGACTGAGTTAATATATATACAGCAATGATTTTCAGTCTTTAGTTGTCCGACAGTTCAATACTTTCCCTTATACGACTTCAGCCATTTCCAGTACTGAACTTCCTTCAGGTTTGGAAGAAACGTTCTAACCATTATATTTGCCACTTCTGAATTCAGTGGGTATTCTCTATTGAGTCCTTTGTTATGATTCAACTCCAGTTAAACAATGCTACAGGTGAATTCCGCTATCTATGTATAGGGAAGTCGTTTAGTAATACTCACATCATTTGATATTATTACACAAGAAGGACAACTCTCTGAGCATGTGGTTTAATTTTCACTCACTAAACAATAAGACGGAAAAACACCGGTTATCCCTTACCTCGCATACACAATATACTAGATTGTTTGGCAGGAAAACGACACTTTTTAGTCATCTACATATTATTAGATAGAGATATACAAAGAATGCACGAAGTGGACAGTCTTTATAGTTGGTCAAATCGGAATATATGATCTTAACATCTATCTAGTTTTAATACATTCTAACTAAGAAAAGTTATCTAAGAAGAAATCTGTTTGAATTCTTTCATCTGAAGATTTTCTTGTTACTTCAAACTTATCTTAATTAATGAACTCTATTTGAAAAGCCTTAGGTTTGAAAAAGCAATTAGGGAAGAGGTGTCTCATTGACGACTTCTTAATTTTTCAAAGACACATGAAGAACATCTAAAACGATTAGACCAAGTCTTCATCAATGAAACCAATGTGTAGCTATCCAAAGGAAAGCTTCGATTTGCGAAAAAAAATAAGAATAAGCGTGCAATGAAAAACATGAAGGTCATAAACAGGCCATTGCATATGCAACTTTAGAATGACTAATGCATTTGTCGAAAATTAACTAACGCAATTGTATCATTGACAATACACAGATCTTGAGAGCCGAACCTATGCAACATTGCTTTTGGACTTTGATGATACATTGCAAAACGGAGATCGTATATTAGTCAATATTGTTGCCTATAATGTCAAACTGAAGATTGCCAACAGATAATGACGTGAACACCATCCCAAACAAACCTTAACACGGATCTTCTTGTATTTATTGTACAGAAGGAGAGTAGTGATGGTTTGAAACGCACTCTTCAAATGAACTTCCTCTTGCCTGTTGGACCTGTAGCGTAAAGGAAGCTGATTCTTCCACAAAGAACTAAATCAGCATCTTTTCCTAGAAATAGAACAAAAACTAGACATAAAAGACCTCAGAATTTCCAAGAGTCATTCATTAGGAGAGGTCAGATGAGGAAACTTCAATAATTGTATTCTACGACAAAGCATCTATTGTCATGGTTCATACTAAATTTCAGGAGGTAGATATATAATGACAGCAGTGAAATACAAAAAGTCATAAATCAGATAAGCCAGGTAATGAGGCATCTGATCGGAATGCCCTCTCCACAGATCAGAGACATATGGAGCAGATTCTATAAGAGTAACACAGGAAGCGCTTCTACTACAGATGAAAAGGCTGATAGGCATGTAGGCTCAACCTTGAGAGGAAGTGTATGCCAGAGACATATTTGATGATACATCTAAGATGGTTAGCATAAGTTAATATGATTTTAATCTAATCATATATTTATAATACAGATGCGACTTTCGTTCATTACTAACTTTCAGTCCTTAGTGGTTTTCAGTAAATAGTAATTTCACTTTCAATTTCAATTTGGCATTTGTTATCCAGTCGTTGTATGTGTTTTATCATTTGATGTTGCCAATTGATTACGAACTTTCCGTTTTGAATATTCCTCGCAGTTTGGTATTTTTGTGATTTTACTTTTTCCTGAATTGGACCTAAGTAATTTCATGTACTGAATAAACTCCTTATATATATCAGGATACGACTTCTGTATGCCAGACGCGCGTTTCGTATGTAAAAAGTGAAATAAAAAAATACTGAAATCCGAGGAAATTTTAAAAAGGAAAGTCCCTAATCAAAAGGCAAACACGTGAGAGGTTTAGCTAGCTATGAAACCAGATTTAATCCACCATTACTAAAAAAAGGAAAGGTATGTACCCTTGAAGTCAGGAATAAGACAGTTTCATGTTTTTGAGATTTTGATTTTGTCATTTGACAAGGGACCTTTCCGTTTTGATTATTTTGTTCAGAATACTAAAATTGAGATTTGTAGTGCTTTATTATCTACACATCAGGTAAAATTGACCTTGAGAATGAACTCTAATATTTGCTCTGTTACTACAAATAATACTGCGTAGTCTTCAATTCGCTTTCATATTTTACATATTAATAAGAACTTTATCGTTTATTAATCTCACGTCATAATTTTATATTCAACGTATGTTGCAAGAAGGTCGATCGCTATCTACACATAAACAAAAATGAAAACGGAGTTTGCGAGTATACAGGAAGGAGAGGGAGTTACATTTACCATTGGGTCAAATTTTGTTTTATTAACAACTTTTTAATGTGAGGAGGCTTTTAGACCGGATAACGCTTGATTCACTTAATATGTGGGGCAACTTTTAAATTCAAGTAAACTAGAGATATTAATATCACAGTATCAACTAAAATATCATGCAGGTTGTAAGAGATTTATAGAGTTCTAGATATAAAATAATCGGATACGTTGTCTGTAATGGATATTTGTTAAAAGTAGATGATAGGAACAGGATCTTAAAATCATGGTCATTTAAGCCACTTTAGCATATTCCAAATTTTGATTATTATCTGTCATCTATTTCTAGAATTAGGATTTGCTTTAGACTTTTTTAGTCTACCAGTTCCAATACAGAATTGTTAAGTAGCTAACACATTCAAACAGCAAGTATAATGACCTCATTTATATGAAATGAATGATCGTCTAAATCTAATTTGGACGCATGGTCAGGGTTATATAAGGCAACTGTAGTTGACCGATGGTCAGATCTCATAAATCGACGAATAAGTAATCAATCTCCGGGAATTGTATGACCTCCAAATTTGATCGGGACTACGTCCGAAAGATGCTCATGCTCTTCATTCAGAACACATGTTTTGGTTTGAAGTGGCGTATTAAAGCTGGGGGATAGGACCTTCGATCGAAGAAATATCCTTTTTTCGCGTTAACTCGTCGGAAGGCTCTTCAACTTTGTACTTGTTTGGCTTTATGGATATTTTATATGAGCGTCACTGATGGGTCTAAATACGCGTCTTGCGAACTGTACTATGATCCTGGTACCTTTGATAACTACTTCTTCTATTCAAATCATCGATTACAAACCGCAAACTTTAAGCAATGACTTATAGTCTCTAAATAGTGTCATAGAAGCACGTGTCATATGCATTAACAATAGATATCTAACGTTTGTATTGAACTTGTGATCATAAACATCTGCCACATAGGTAAAACACCTAAAGACTCCGTTAACATTTAACTTCAACTGTCATTGACAAAGATTATTATTTTTATTATTATAATCCGTTTTTGTTACTCATAAATCGTATTATATGCTAGTACCTTTTGACAGTAACAGGTATTTGTTTGCCGTTAATGGTTTGAATAGTTTGTTGTTCTGTGTGCCGTTACACTGCTGCCCAAGGTTGGTTAACCCGGCCACATTCTGTATGTGCATGTCCCTAGTCAGGAGCCTGTAATTCTGCGTTTGTCGTTTGTTGCTATATTTTGTGAACTTTTAGGAATCGATGGTCCTCAATGCTCTTCAACTGCGTACTTTATATTGCCTTTTTAACATATGTTTTTATTATAGAGTCACTGATGAGTCTGTAGAGAAAGGCGCGTCTGTAGCAAATAAACCTGGTATCTATGATGGGTGTATTTACATATTTTTGACTTTTCGTTCATTATTATGTTCATAAAGCAGGTCGTAAGTTATTTTGTTTGAATTGTTTTTCATTTTTCATTTCGGGGGCTTTGTTATAGTTGAAGGCAATACAGTGACCTATTGTGGTTGATATCTATGTTAGTTGGTGCTGGAGTAGAGTTGTCTCATAGGCAATTACAAATCGTTTTTTAATATGTAGAGAATGAGGTCCTTTTTTCGTTCAAATAAGAACAATTTCCAATCAGTATCAATTTGGCATTTGTGTAGTTGGTATTATCATTTTTATGGAGCATTGTAAATCAATTATATATGACACTATAGAGCAAGAATGCAAGACGATACTTATATCAAATATTATTTGAATTACCCTTCAATTTCTTCGCTTTATTTAACGCGCTTTCCATGGTAATGTCATAAACCTGTTATTGATTCCAAGGTATTTTCAATTTGTTTTTGGTGTAATATCTCTGCATTTACAAGTATACATGTTTATTGGCTGTCCTCTAATTAAGATGAAGCTTATTGAAACAGGACGCAACAATACATCATCGATGTTCATATCCGGTAAATTAATTCTAAACTTTAAAATATAAGATTAAAAACTGTACGATTGTATAACATGAACACCAAAAATATTTGATCAAATTGTCGTAGTTATTATCCCATTATTTGTTCCTCGATGTGTACTTACCATAAGCATCACGACTGATTTCACATGAAGAACAGAATCTGCTAATCTTTTCATGAGTACCATTATCCCAAATCATTTTTTTCACCACATTTTGAAAGGATAAAAAAGTAGATACAAAGGGGACACACAAAGCAAAGATACTTCAGACACTTTTCACTATAATCAAGAGAATCAAGACAATAAACAGCTTAAAATGCACGAAAGACATAATTTCATACCATGATGGTACGACATTTTACTGGAATTTTTCACTCATGGCACTGCTTTTCTTATAAACGTGAATAATAGATTTCTTATCGGAAACAGTTGAATAGATTGGATTTCATAGATCTATTCATAAAAAGATATTTGGAATTGTTAAAAGCAAACAGTAAAATAACAGAGATACAAATTCAAATTGAACACTCCCTTATCAAATGGTAAAATTAAATTCGCAAACACACTAAACGTCGGATGGAAAACAACTATCTTATTCTTGACTTGGTACAGACATTTTCTTTTGCAGAAAATGGTGTATTTAACCGATTTATATACTGGTATGACGGTCGCATTAAAGTCCTTTATATATAAAACAAAACAAACAGACATAATAGGTGAAAATGTCAAAAGAGGTACATCAGTTTAATGCAATGAATGTACATAGCACAACCAACAGAATATTACGTACAATAGATTAAACAGTAAAGGTTGATAATTAACAAAGACAAAAAACCTTCTATAACTCATTAAGAGATAAAAGATAATAAACGACATCAGTGTTTATACTTCTGCTCCTGCTTTTAGACCATCATGTATTATTTGTGAAGTTGATATTAAATATTTATAATCTTCGAAGCTTTGCCTTGTCACTGATGTTACTGTCCATCTCGTTCAAATAAAAATGGATTCCCTACCGGATGGGATTAAGAATATGAATGTAAAATAATTAAAACAACTTCCTGATGTATTTGCGTTTTTATTATTCATTCATTGACACGGATACAAAACGATCGAATACATCGTAAAATAAAATATTATCCTCTTAAGTATGAGATTTACCATCTGCAGTTACACATTGTTTGAGGTTTGTATCCATCCACGCAGAATCCGTCTGTTCTATCAAAAGCTCATAGTAATGTCTGACTTGAACAAGTGCACACACAAAACATATAGGACGTTCGTAAGTTAACTCTTATTTTCATTTATACAAAACGTATTAGATAAATACAACTCTATTTTCACATTGCAAAACACAGACGACCATTAACGGTTAACGAGGGATGATACCTCTCATTGAATAATATTAAACAAATATAAATAATAATGCGCCGAATAACATGGTCTTAAACTTAATGCATCTATTCCCTAAACTAGGTAATATGTAATGACTAAACCCGACTTTACGATATGGATTTTCATTGCTATAGACCGCAGGGTTGCCTTTACATGCTGAAATTTCATTTGAACATTAGTGGATTTTGTTATCATTGCCAATCTTACTTACCGTTTTGTAATAATGATGTAGGATAATGGGTATTTACTCAGAGAAATTATTGAGTTGGTATTTTTATCTTGATATTAGTAAAGGTTTATTATTGTGGATTCATAATTATTTGTGCAAAAATGAAGTAAACAGTAAAGGATAATGATATATGTTGGAAACCAATTTACGTGGATTTTGTGGGTACAGGTAAACTAAGAAATTCACTGTTCAACGAAGGACATTTTTTTTTATAGGATAGAACGGCAAAACAATGAAATTAAATATGCACGGACAAGCAAGTTTTCTTTAATACACGAAAATTGGTACCCATGAAGATAAATGAATTCACAGTACCACATTTGATCGTATATATTTCATTAAATGTTAATAATGTCAATCATATTTTTCATTTATTGTGTTTAGACATTGGTTAAAAAATTACACTAAAATATTTAAAAGTGGTCTACTCATTTGATGAATTAATCTTGCTGATATTTATATTTTTTAAGAAATGCTTACTGAAGTTTGATGCTGATATGTATTCATTTTATCATTTTATCATATTAACAAGTAAATTTCAGTCATACAATCATTATTTGAAACACATAAATTAATTTTTATACTCATTCTCGGTAATTCTCCTGTACTGTAAAGTCGATAATTTTGATTCATGATAAAACATATTGACAGGTGACACTTTCTACGTTAGAAAATATCAGGCTTATGATTCAGTACACCAGTAGCGCATTAAGTCTGACTAAGACCGCAGTTATGACATGTTCATGATTCTTCAAAATGAGGGTCAAAAGAGATATTTTTGGATTCGAGCGTCAGTGATGAGTCTTTTGTAGACGAAACGCGCGTCTAGCGTAAATGCAAATCATTCCTGGATTCTATGATGATTTTATATACAAAAGGTTCATCCAAACTCATAGATTTAAAATGAACTGACAACGCCATGTCTAATGTTAAATGTGACAAACAGCAGTAAGTTATTTCCCTGATATCAGATTATTCTTTTAAGTTCCCCACTCAGGCGAAACAGGCCCATTTTGAAGCCTCGTAACGGGATTAAAATGTCATTTTAATTTATTTATTGACAAGTGCAGTATTGTAAAAACTCCGGACAAAAATCCCAAAACGAAAAGTCACTTCTCAAATTGCAAAATCTATAGCAATTGTTTTGGCACAAAAATGTGAAGAGAGAGAGAGAGCAAAACATGCAATTTTAAATGTACGCCAAAGGAGTAGTTGTCAATTACAAGCAACATTATAAAGAAGACAAAGAGAGACTCAAAACAAAAATCAAATGGAGGAGTTATTTGATTTATTAAAAACAAAATTCATCGTTATTTTCACAAATTTTAACAAGTTCATTAATTCCATTTTCCTTCACAAGACTAGGTTATGAAGTTGACCTGCCAAATTAGACTATTTACCGGATTTGTAATCACATAAGCCACACGACGGGTGCCACATGTGGAGCAGGATCTGCTTACCCTTTCCGGAGCACCTGAGATCACCCCTAGTTTTTGGTGGGGTTCGTGTTGTTTATTCTTTGGTTTTCTATGTTGTGTCATGTGTACTATTGTTTTTCTGTTTTTCTGTTTGTCTTTTTCATTTTTAGCCATGGCGTTGTCAGTTTGTTTTAGATTTATGAGTTTGACTGTCCCTTTGATATCTTTCGTCCCTCTTTTATGATCGTACGAGGAGAGGAGCAAATGGAGATATTTATGTTGAAACAAGTCTTTTCATTGCAGATTGACCTAGCATTAACGAGGTAAACGACAACTATGCAACTGACACTTTTGTTTCTTCTTTTCGTGCCTATGTACAGCAAATCACAAAAGTAAGTCTTTCTCATTTTATCAAGTATTAATTCAACTCTTCAAAAAAAACTAAAATGTAAAATTAAAAAATACCGAGGTCCTAGGAAAATTCAAACGGAAAGACCCTTATCAAATAACAAAATCAATCGCTCAAACAAATCAAACGATTGGATAATGACTGTCATATCCTTAACTTGGTACATGCATTTTTCTATGTAGAGAATGTTGGATAAATCCTGGGTTTAATGAAAGGTCGCATCAAATTCTTTTCAATTGACAACGGCGTGTGAAAAAACCCAGACATAAAAGTAGTGTTTTTTTATACAAAAACTTCATTATCTTTTTTTCTCTTTTGTAGCTGTACTTATATGGTTACAGTTCCAAAGACTATAAGGATAGGAATAGATATCGATATAGCTATAACAGTTTTTATGAGGTTACCAGAAAAGTTAAACATCGTAACACTCTTTAAAACAAGCAGTTTCAAAACCATTGCAGGAGTTTCCAGAAGTTTTCGCGGAAAACCAGGTAAATGATTAAATCAAACTCGATAGCAGTAAAAGATGTATCTCGAACGTATAAAAAGATGTGCCACAAATTTGATAGCACTAAAGGATATGACCAAAGCTTGATTACAGTAAAAAACATGGTTCAAAATCAATAGCAGTACAAGATACGACCCAAACTCGATATCACTAATATATATGACCCAAACTCGATAGTACTAAAATATATGATCCATACTCGAAAGCATTAAAAGATAAGACCCTAATTAGATAGTACTAAAAGATATTACATAAACTCGATAACACTAAAATGCATGACATCTATTGGTGTTGTGTAAAATTTAATAGTCAATTGTAATTATTGTAATTATAAAAATGAATACAATTCAAGAAAAAAAACACAATTATGCTATTGCTTACGTTACATTATACCATTGTGTCATAGATCCAATTTATTCGTTTAGTGTTCACCTATTTTTGTCAATATGTATTTTGATTGAGTTCAGAAATTGCAAAAGATATTCAATAATGTGTATTTCTATGTTGTGATGTTACACTATTGCTTCAAGTAAGGGTGAAGGTTAGCGCATATTTAAACGTTGAGACCAACTTCAATTATTTGCACTTGTTCTAACTCAGGCTTATCTTCATTTTTATGCAAGGGTTGGCGTTGACTAATATTGGGTTCCTTAGTAGTATTCCGTAGAATTTTGTTTATTCTTTCTTCGTATAAGTATTGGGTCGTGATTTAATATGTTATTATTCGATTAATATATTTTTCCTTGGTGGCTTCCTCGTGTTGCTGTAAGACATGCGACGTAATTCTATGAACAATCTTGCTTACGTCCGCCAATACAACCTCACAAACAACTTTAATTTTCATTTATAGCTATAATAATGTTAAGTGCTTAATATGTAATAAGGTATTAAGGATTTACTAGGAATTCCAATATTTTATAACCAAGAATTTGAAGTAAAGAGAAACATGGAAAATATATATTTGTTTATATCTCGTTCGAGTTTCAACAAAAACTAAATAATAAGATCACATAGATATCTCTTCTTACACAATCAATGTTTATATGATTACTTTATTTATACTATAACATAATAATGTGTTATCAAGTGTATTGTTTACATTATTCTATGTCTAGGAAAACCAGAATTTATCAAACTTAAGGTAATGTTTCTCCTATACTTTAGGTTACGGTTTCCCCCTTCCAGATGATGGTTTCCCCTTTACGATAGGTCACATTTTTTCCCCTCAAGGTAATGGTTTTCCCCTTCAAATTAATGGTTTTTACCCTTTACATAAGATACTGATTTTCCCATATTTCAAAAGGTAATGGTATCCCCATTATCCGAGGTCCTGATTTGTTTCTTTACTTAAGGTTATGTTTCTATTCCCGTTATCAAACTGTTCATATTATGCATGGAGTTAAGCTAAAAATGTTAAATAAATTATGTTTCCTTGATGATAAGGTTTTTCTGTAAAAAGTTATAAGCTTTTATTATTCAGTAACCTTTGTTCCTTACGAAGCACATTATGTTCCCACACAGTGTCGGTAATGTACTGGTGATGAACAGCGTTATTGATAAAACATTAGGCAACAAATATGGTAGATACACATTTGCGTTATTACTTTTTCATTATCTCATACAGATTTGATTTTATTTCCTTTAAAAAGTGTTGCTAACTCTTTGAAAAATTGTAAATGTTTTTTTTTAAATAGGCAATTCAGCATTCTTTTAGTTATACAATTCTTCCTATTGTTTCTCTTATACAATTTAATATTTTTAGATTCCAAATAACACAGTGCCAGCAAGCGGATTTCAACTTGATATCATTTGTACTGGAAGTCTTGTTTTTCATAAAACTTTTCATAATATTCGAATAGATGGGAAGAATTCTTCACTATTTATACAAACAGACCGACCAGTTTACAAGCCGGGTGACAAAGGTATGGCACTATCATGAATTTGGAATTATTTAAACATACTAATTATTGTTCTGCAATTATCTAACAAATATCTTGATGCAGTAAAAGACATAAAAAACTCGGTTGTTATAGTATGATACTAGACACAGATAAAAAACAAATATTAACACTGTGCAATAAATGTTCTAAGTAACATAAAAACACAAAGCACATTCAAGCAAAGGTCTTGATAAATTACATGAAATTACCAAAAAAACATTAACCATAAATAGTTATCACAGGTACCAGGCTTATACTTTAATACGTCAGATGCGCATTTCGTGTACATAAGAGTCATCAATGACGCGTAGATCAGAATAGGTATAAATCCAAATAGTACAAAGTTGAAGAGCATTGAGGACCCAAGATTCCGTTACGTCTAAGTTATCTCTGCCTAGAATAAGAAAATCTTAGTATTTCGAAAAAATCATACTTTTGTAAATAGGAAATTATTAAAATGACCATATTATTGATATTCCATGTCAACACCGAAGTTCTGACCAGTGTTGATGACACCCTCGGAATCGGTATTGACAGTGTTTTATTAGTACATATATTCACTAAGCTGGCTATATGGTTTGTCAACATGTGTTGTCGATTGTCGTTGTTGAGTGTTAAGTTATCAGTTGCCATTCATGCAACACAATTTCCACATGTTATTATTTTTTTATCAATTTTGTTATTTTAGTCCAGTTTAGAGTATTCGGACTTAAACCTTCACTTAAAGTAGTCGAACATCCATTAGACGTTGTTATCTTTGTAAGTATATATTACCTTAAATACTTAACTATTACGTGAATAAAGCAAGGTATAGCCTTATCTGATATATCATTCTGATGAAGGATACAGCATGTATACCAGGATCATATCAACACATAGCTTTTCGGGTACAAACAGTTCAAAATGTTCAATTACGGTTTCAATAAAAATCATCATGTATATCAAACCAGGATCATATCAGCACATAGCTTTCCGGGTACAAACAGTTCAAAAAGTTCAATTACGGTTTCAATAAAAATCATCATGTATATCAAATTTCTTGATTTCTTTGAAACAGATTAGAACTTTTTTCCCCGCTAATTTCCAACAAATTGCATTTGCCCTTGTTCGCAGATCTGTTTTATGAACTAAAACTTTTATAATAACTATGATTATATATTGACATTCTTTTATCTACAGCATGTGTTTATAATATACGGGAGCATTTTATACTGTTGTGTGTACAAGAAGAAATTATTTTGCGTATGTGTCGACTTCGAAAAAACTTTTGATTTCAATCATCGAAACGCATTATTTTTCAAACTGACATGTGAACGGTTAATTTCTAAGAACTATTAAAAATATGTACGATAAAGTCAAATCTAGAATTGTTGATTATTCAGAAGTTTCTGATATTTTTGCTTGTGAAACAGGAGTTAAACAAGGGGAAAACATTTTTGTGACAACGATATTGAAATTGAAATTTTTGTATTTTTTTTCTGTTATTGTATGCTGTTGATACAATACTACTTGCTGAATCTAGCCATGTTTTACAATGTATGTTGGACAGAATATCGTTAACAATTGAAATTGATATTTAATACAAATAAAAACGAAAATTATGACATTTTCAAAGATAGAATACCTAGAAACTATATGATATAGATTGAAATGAAATTGAGAAAGTCAGTAAATATCTTGGTATTATATTTTCTTGAAGTGGCACATTTCTTTCCACCAGAAAATATCTACGTGACCAGGCGATGAAAGCAATGTATGCTGTAATGGAAAAGTCCAGATTAAATAACTTGTCGATCGAGTACCAACTCGATATGTTTGATAAGGCTATTGTTCCTATACTAACTTATGGTCGTGAGATATGGGAATATCAAAATTTAGATATTTTAGAGGGTTCATTTTCCAATTTTGCAAATATATATTGAGGTTAAAAATTCAACCCCCAATTTTATGGTCTATGGGGAATTGGAAAGATACCCGATTTCTGGTACCGTCAAGTCACGTATGATTTTATGTAAATCCCAATAACTATGGTTATGATAGTAAATGGATATTATATATAACTAAAATGTTTGTTGGCTGTGAAATGTCATATATATGGCAAAGTCACACTTTATTTGAGAAACGTTGGGTTGTAATGAGTGTTAAGCAAAGATTAAGAGATCAGTTCATTCAAGAATGGTCAACAGAAATTAACAATTCGCCCAAGGGGCAATGTTATAGATTGAACAAAAATGTTTTAAAATCTGAAAACTATTTATCAGCACTACCATTTAATTTAGTAATAACCTTATGTAAATTTAGATGTGGGAATAACCGTTTTCCCATTGAGACTGGAAAATGGCGCAACATCCCAAAATCTGGAAGATTGTGACACCTTTGTGGCTCAGCTGACATTGGTGATGAATACCATTATATCTTGTCTTGTAATTATTTCAATGTAAATACTTAACACAAAATTGAAATAAGAATATTAATGTTATCAAATTCTAACAAGTATGTTCAAGCCAAAATATTGTTGAGCTTTAGAAACTTTGTAGATTTATTAAATATATGTCTGTCAAAGTATACTCCTGGTTAATTCAACAATACAATATCCATCATAGATCTACGAATATGATTACTACTAATGTTTTCTGTATGAATCTGTTCTACGTACAACTTAAATAGTACATAGATCATTAAATCTTATCAGATGTATTTTTGTATATTCTTTCCAGGATACTTTGGGTAATCGTGTAAAACAATATTTGAAAGTGACTGACGATTACGGAGTTTTTGGCGGATTTTTGCAACTATCATCTGTAACGAAACTTGGTGATTGGCGGATACAAGTATCACAGTCTGTAAGTTCCTAGCTAATTCCAGGAGACATTATCATGCATCTTTTTATAAAGTCTTGAACACTGTTCATGCGTTTAAAAACGCCAGATCACTTAGATATTTAAACGATCACAAGAAAGATAAGTCAGTTACACAGACATTTAAAAATATCGCACGTTTATGAAAAATTCTTCGGTTTACACAAAAAGCTCGAATGAACTTAAGTTCAGCT
Organism: Mytilus trossulus; assembly: GCF_036588685.1. Classification (NCBI taxonomy): domain Eukaryota; kingdom Metazoa; phylum Mollusca; class Bivalvia; order Mytilida; family Mytilidae; genus Mytilus; species Mytilus trossulus. Next base: position 1,049,031 of record NC_086374.1, read on the forward strand.
CTTTATAAGAACCAGGCAGAGTTACAACTACATGTGACACATGTTTTTGTTTGGATTTATCTATAATTGGCCCAGTAGAAGCAATAAATGAATCCTGCTCAAAAAATAATTTTGAGTGGGAAAATATGAGTAGTTGCCATGGTAACGGACACACAAATTTTTGGTTTTAGAGCGTGGTAAAATCTTTCAAAAATCAGCTAAATCACCACAATTCAGAGCCTGATTATGAATAGAATTAGTTTTCATATGTAACATTGATAGAAATTGGTTTAAGCTTCTAAGTTAATTCATGACTGTAACATGTCGAGGTATAAGATATGATGAACTAATATTTTAAACACACATTGGTTTAAGTGGTACTTTAAACTTCCATACAGATATTTTATGTATTTAAAACAAGTTATTTCTACAGGGATCAAAAGAAACAAAAACGTTTGCTGTTGAGGAGTATGGTAAGGTTATTTGTTCAAAGTACTAGCTAAAAAATAGTAAAATACCAAACCTCAAGGTCAATTCAAAAAAGGGAAGTCCATACAATCTGAGATTATTAACATTATCAAACGGAGTTATTTGATATATTTCAAAATAAATTGAAAAATGCATTTTTAAATACATGTTTTACATCTTCATATCCTCGTAAGAAAGTGATTTGCCAAATTAATCATTCTATTTTTTATTAACATTTGTTGAGGGCTTTCGATATACAATACGAATGGTAAACCTGCTAGTAAAATAACACGTATATGTTCTTGTCATCATTTTATATAATTATCAGAATTCTTATTCTAAATATAGCAAGGTGATACTCAAAAGATATCTTGGACGTAAAACATTTTTGAAGTGTGTTGCTTTTATTTTTCATTATAGTCTAACAAACCAAGCATAATTATGCACAGTTCCAAGGGCAAACTAATACAGACAAACGATAATAAGAAAACACTGCAAAAATAAAATAATAACATCCCTCTCACTCCCCTCTCACAAATTATAAATATTTGGAAAAGGCAACATTCCTGCATAGCGAGTAACATGCACTATACAACTGTCATATTCCTGACTTGGTACAGGTATTTTATTATGAAGAAACAGGTGGATTAAACCTTGTTTTAAAGCTAGCTTAACTTCTCACTTGTATGACAGTCGCAGCAAATTCGATTCTATTGACAAGAATTTGTTGTGAACAAAACAAACAGACACAAATAGGGAGATATTATTAAAAGACTGACCGAAATAACCAAATTACTTACTATTCCAGGTATTTTTTAGAAAAATTAAACACGACAAACCAATTTATTTTATCACATCAAATTCAACAACCTTCTTGAATGTACCACAAAACAGCGATCACTGTTATTTCTGTTTTTCTGTTTTTCTTTTGCCTTTCCTGATCTTTATTTCACGAATATATCATGATTTCTTAGTCGACTTATGTTAAGTACCATTAAGTAATTCATGAATGATCATTTAATCTTTTCTTATGTTACATAATTGGTTTACAAATAACAGAATCATAAATGTGTAGCAATATCAAATACTATTTAACATATCAACACATTGCTAAGCCTTCACATCTACATATTATTTACAGGTCATATTGTTAAAGCTCTTAAAATACATTATAAATTATAGGATTTCAGTAGTCGTTGTTTTTGGTTGAAGTCTGTCACATTATGTTTCCGTTTATTGTTTTGTCATATTCAAGTCAACAGTACTATACTGATGTATAAATCTGATAGTTTCGTTAAAAAGTTACAAATGAAGACATGGACAAACTTTGTAATGAGACAGGGTAAATGTGGTATTTTTTGGATTTACGTTCATTAATATTTTTGAATGTGGGAACCTTTTAGAGGTGAACAACGACACAACAGAAACAAAACGCTTAAATGCAACACACAGAGAAACGAGATTTTCCCTGAATTGGTACAGGATATTTAAAAAAAGAACCAGTGGGTTGAGCCTGGTTTTGAGCCTAGAAAATCCTCCCGTTTTTATGGTAATGTTAGATATAACATTAAAATGACAACATTACATGACAAGACTACGATACATATAAAGGGGAAAACATATAGGACAGAGACACACACAAGTAATAGCTATCAAAAGATACCAGACTTATAATTCAATACGCCAGACGCGCGTTTCGTTCACACAAGACCCATCAGTGACGCTAGATCAAATAATATAGAAAGCCAAAACAAGTACAAATCTGAAGAGCACAGAGCACCAAAAGTTTCAAATTTGTGCTAAACAACGCGAATCTTCCATTTAAAGTATAAGTGAAGATTATTGATCAATTGATGAAAGGCTTTATATATTGGTGAAACAATTTATTTTAATTCTGAATGTTTTTTTAACTTATAGAGTTACCAAAGTTTGAAGTAAAAGTTTCACTACTTGATCCTCCTCTGAAAGAAGACAATGACTTTGTAATAAGAATAACAGCTATGTAAGTAACGAAACACTAAATACTTAATACTAATTACTTAAAAATACAGCATAGATTATGAGTGTACACTATAATAAAATTGAGAATGGAAATGGGGAATGTGTCAAAGAGACAACGACCCGACCATAAAAAAACAACAGCAGAAGGTCACCAACAGGTTTTTAATGTAGCGAGAAATTCTCGCACTCAGAGTCGTCCTTCAGCTGGACCCTTAACAAATATATACTAGTTCAGTAATAATGAACGCCATACTTAATTATACAATTATTTGTACTTGTCTGTCTTAACGCATCTAAGTTATTCGAAAAACATTATTTGAAATTTGACGTTTTAGTTTTAATTCTATTATTAGAAAGGAATTGAACGATTGATCATATATAAACTTTATATATAGTTCAATTATTTAAAACACTCACTAATAGTTTTTTAAATGAGGTAGAACATAAACAGAAAAAAATGAAAAGATGAACTGAAGTACTCCACCATAACTACCTCAGTATATATAAGGTAAACAACTATAAAATAAAGTTAAACATATAGTTAGACCTGAAGTACTCAACCATAACTACCTCAGTATATATAAGTAAAACAACTATAAAATAAAGTTAAACATATAGTTAGACACTGAATATTTTACTTATTTGTTTTAAAATTTGTAAATCATGGGGTGGTATTTTCTCCACTATAATCAAAGCACACAAATAAGTTTTCAGGAGTTGTGAACCCAAATTGTTCGATCCTCATAATCTTGTTTATCGTAAATTTACAGATACACGTTTGGAAAGCCTGTTGAAGGCATTGCTGTTATACAAATCAAAAGCTCTAACAGCTGGGTGAAAGATATATATCTGGAGAGGAATATCAAGGTAACATTCATAAAAAACATATCCATGTGGAACGAAATAACAAAGTAATATTTCACAAAATATATATCTCATGAACAAAGTATCATTTTAACATTCCACAAATTATTTCTATTTGGAACTAAATATCAAAGCAATATTTCACAAATGATATATATCAGGAACGAAATATCTAACTAATATTGCAAAAAAAAAAAAAACGAATTCATTTGGTACGATATTTCAAAAAAGATATACATTAAGAAAGAAATATCACAGTTATAGTTTACAACCGATATCCGTCTAAAACGATTTATCGAGGAATTACTTTACAAAAGATATCTTTTTGGAACAAAAGGACAATATATTATTTTACAAACGACATCGATCTAAAACGAATTATCAAGATAACATTTCACAAACGATATCTTTTTGGAACAAAATATTAATGTTATTTCACCAAAGAAAGCTATCTGGATCGATATACCAAAGTAACAGTTAAAAAAATATATACCAAGAAAGAAATATCAACATAAGATTTCACAGAATGTATTTATCTGGCAGAAATATTATTGTCACATTTCACAAAACATTTGTATTTTGAACTAAACACAAAGCCAACAGTTCACAAAAGAAATCTTTTGAAACGAAATACCAAGGTCATATTTTTTTAAAAAGATATCTATCTGGAACGAAAATATTAAGTTTATACTTCTCAAAAGATGTATATCTGGAACGAAAATACCAAGCTTAGAAGTAAAAATATATATCTGGCAGGAAAATAACAAGGTTGTATTTCACAAAAGAGATATATCTGGCAGGAAAATAACAAGGTTGTATTTCACAAAAGAGATATATCTGGCATGAAAATAACAAGGTTATATTTCACAAAAGAAATATATCTGGAAGGAAAATATAAAGGCTATATTTCACAAAAGATATATATCTGGAAGGAAAATATAAAGGTTGTATTTCACAAAAGATGTATATCTGGATGGAAAATAACAAGGTTATATTTCACAAAAGATGTATATCTGTAAGGAAAATAACAAGGTTATATTTCACAAAAAAGATATATCTGTAAGGAAAATATAAAGGTTATATTTCACAAAAGAGATATATCTGTAAGGAAAATAACAAGGTTATATTTCACAAAAGAGATACATCTGTAAGGAAAATAACAAGGTTATATTTCACAAAAGAGATATATCTGTAAGGAAAATATAAAGGCTATATTTCACAAAAGATATATATCTGGAAGGAAAATATAAAGGTTGTATTTCACAAAAGATGTATATCTGGATGGAAAATAACAAGGTTATATTTCACAAAAGATGTATATCTGTAAGGAAAATAACAAGGTTATATTTCACAAAAGAGATATATCTGTAAGGAAAATATAAAGGTTATATTTCACAAAAGAGATATATCTGTGAGGAAAATAACAAGGTTATATTTCACAAAAGAGATATATCTGGTAGGAAAATATAAAGGTTATATTTCACAAAAGATATATATCTAGAACGATATACCAAGGATATATTGAACCAATGTACCATATCAGAAAAGGGTATTGCGGATTGTTCACAAATACTAGTTTTGTCTGGAACGAAATACCGAGGTAAAATTTCAATTAAAACATTTATTTAGATCGATATCTGAAGCTTATATTGTACAAAAGATATCGATCTGGAACGATAAATAGGGATTACGTCTCGGGCTGATATGGGTATCTCGGGATGATACCCGGGCCGATATTGAGAAGGCCATGTATTTATCGCCATATCATATTCTCCCGACAATTCTTGTAAGTATGACAAATTATCAAATAAAAAAGCTAAATCAGTCAAAAATTTTATATAAAAGTTGAATAATGAATCCAACAAATACGCTATAATTGCCCAATAATAACATTACTACCTCAATATTTATTTATGTTAGTATTTCTTATAGAGGCATTTTGAAACATTGAAGATTTGAAAGGAAAGAGTTTTATGATCATTATTACTCCATATTTGTTGAACTATGAAATGAACTATGAAAGTAAACAGCTGATACCGGAAATACCGGGAGTCACTTGCACAAGAGACACTACTATGGGTTTTGTGCACGAGATGCCCCTTATATTGGTTATCAGTCAGGGTGAGAAATTATGGCTTGTGTACTTCCGCGCATTACACATATGCAAAACCTATCATATCAAAGCTTTGTATACTAGTATAATAAATAAAGGTAAAATTTCACAAAGGATACATGTCTGGAACAAGAAATTAAGTGGTAAACGTTTCGTCCCAGAGGGAATCACCAGCACAGTAGTCAACACTTCGGTGTTGACATGCATATCAATAATGTGGTCCTTTTAATAAATTTCCTGTTATAAAACAGAATTTTTCGAAAAAACTAGGGATTTTCTTATGCTCTTCAACATTGAACTTGTGTGACTTTATAAATATTTTGATACGAGCGTCACTGATGAGTCTTGTGTAGACGAAACATGCGTCTGGAGTACTAAATTATAATCCTGGTACATTTGAAAACTATTTACACAATATATATAAATATCCGGAACGAATGTTAAGGTGACATTTTACAAGATATATCTATCTGGAAAGAAATACCAACTTAACATTTCACTAAAGAAATCTATCTGGAACGAAATACCAATGTAATATTTCACAAACTATTCCTATATTAAACGTAATAACAATGTAACAATTTCTAAAAAGATATTTTGAGGGGGCCGAAATAGCAAGCTTACATTTCTCAATTGATATTCATTCATTTTGTGCGAAATAGCGAAGCAAACATGAAATAAAAATACATTGATAAGGGGCAAAAAATAATGATTTGCAGATATAAACATATTTAGTTTTTGGCAAATCGTTTACCGAAATAATTTTAAAATGACTGAATATTTGTTTAAACAGATACATGGGAAAGTTGATATAAGGATTTCTACATGGGATTTATATCCTCAGTTTGGAGAATATTACAGAATATTTGCCAAAGTAAACGAGACAGTAACTGGAAAAGAGGCTAACGATACTGAGGATTTCCATTTCGAAAGTGATCAATGGAAGGCAAGATTTTCTCCTGGTATTCCTTCAACTTTCAAACCTGGATTAACATATACCATTATAGTAAGTTGGATATAGAAACAGAAACAACGTTAATCATATGGTTGTCTACTCTTGCACGGACAAGCAAGAATTAATATTTCAAATTTTGCAAGGAACAGGTTTTTTCAATGACAAAAATTATCATATCATTATATTCAGATGTAAGAACTTTATATCACTCAGAATTGTTCCTGAAATCCAATTTCAAGATGATAAGTTTGCTATTTTACACCAGCAATTATCCAGATTACAAAAGTAACTTCTTTGTTTTAGGAATTAAAATATTGTTTACCCTTGTAAAAAGTAAAATCACAAAAATACTGAACTCAAAGGAAAATCAATTCGGAAAGTCCATAATCACATGGCAAAATAAAATAACAAATAACATAAAAAAACGAATGGACAAGAACTGTCATATTCCTGACTCGGTACAGGCATTTTCAAATGTAGAAATGGTGGATTACACCTGGTTTCATAGCGCCAACACTATGATGTCAGTCTCATCAAATTTCGTTATATTTACAATGATGCGTGAACTAAACATACAGAATAAATAAAAAAAAGTCAAAATATGGGTAAGGCAGTAACATTTTAAAATGAACAATTTAACAGAACACAGCGTATATTAATATCTTAACTGTTATCCAAAAATAGTTGGAAATATACAAAATTAAAAAAAAATCAGTTCCGAGGAAAGTATGTGGTAGTTGATCAGATATTTGCGATCTTAAACTTAACATGCACACTATATTTAGTTTTCAGCTCATTTGCCTATCACAAGGCCAAGTGAGGTTATGCAATCACTTGATATATATTTTTACCTCTGATACTGGCATTTCAATTTTATCCAAACAAGACCACATGACGAGAAAGGTTAAAGAAAACTATCAAACTAAATTAACTACAGCTTAGACCATCTCGACAGTGTCTAAGTCCTAACGATATGCAATGTCAAACAACGAATGTTTCAAGGGAACATTTCAATTTGTTAGAATTGAGTAAACAATATAAATAAGACAATGTCAAAAGAACCACAGATACTATCAGTGTTGTCATTCCACGTATCAGGCGTTGACTTTTGTTTTGTGTTAGTCCTATTGATATTAATCCTAAGATTATGTCTGTTATTCTCAATCGATCAAGCTTTGCACTGTAATTCAAATACACGACACAGACTCCCCATAACAAAACATATCAAACTGGCATATTTCATATATATACATACATTAATTGTAGGTTAAGATAGAAAATTCTGACGGCAGCCGGATAAAACACACTAAGGAAAAAGCAAAACTGATAATAAGTTATGACTACTCCATCACAGAAAACAAAAGAACTAGGACGGAGAAAAAAGTGTTCTTCAATAAGGATGTTTCAATCAACAAGAACGGAGCCATAATACAGCAAGTTTCATTTCCATCAATTGCGAATAGTGGAAGAATTTATGCAAGTATATTTATATAAGCTCTCTATTCAAAATGAAAAGAAATGTGTCTTTATATTGAATAATTTTCACTCAATTTCACTAAGTTTCACACATGTAAATATAATATCATTAAACTTATTGTGGTTGGTACGGTATACAGCGATGAAAGGGACATTATCTGTCAAGTTCATGTTAACCGATTTGACTTATACATGTGCTGTAAATTCGTAAAAATTAAAATCGCATTTAAGTCTAAACTGACAAAATCGCAATAATAAATGCACGGAATAATTTCTGAATTTACAGAATCCAAATTATAAAAAGTCTAGAATAAACAATTAAAAATGCTTGGATTGAATAATGTGTACTAGAATGTGCATTTTAACAAGACATCATTTACTCAACTATGAAGATGACCTCCGAGAACTGTCGACATTTCTCATATAATTCAATGATAATATAAATATGAATAAAATAGAAATCATGTCTGTTTGAGTTCATTTCATAGATTGACAAAAAGCGTTAATTATCGTTCATCTGTTTAAGAATAATTTTTTTGCGGATTAAATCGGATCATCCGTGTTTACCCTCATTGTTGATAGTTGTTTTCTTCAAAAAGCTGACCATGATAAGGAAATGTGGAACCCATCTCAAGTTAAGAAGTTAAATTTGGATTAACATCGTAACAACGGATTCAATGAGGCTGTTTTATTGATTTTCAAGTTGATAATACATATATTTTTAGGGGCCAGCTAAAGCCAGCCTCCATGTATTGTTATTTTGTTGCTCAATGTTAAAGCCGTACGGTAACCTATAATTGTAAATTTCTGTGTCATTCTTGTCTCTTGTAGAGAGTTGTGTCATTGACAATCATATCATATTTTCTTTTTATATTTCCAAACCGTTTATGAATTCCCACTGGTTGTCTTGTCCTGTTTTCTTCTGTTTTTACCGGGTTGTTGTCCCTTAGACACGTTCTCGTTTCCATTCTCACTCGTATTTGGGCCGAACTGACATCCTATAAGAAATATTATTATTTTCAACTATAATCAAAACAACACGAATCGAATTTGGATTTTATGTATAAATCGAAGTTAAGGCCTCTTAATTAAAGTTATGACAAGAGAATACAATAAAAGGTTGAATGCTGTGAAATTCGTTCACTTTTTAATATGATTGGCCTTCAAAAGATGGTGGTACAGATACAGACAATGCGTTATAACTATTCATAACATAATAAAAAACTAATAATTAAAAGCCAGAATTGAAGCATAAAACCAACAAATCAGGTTAATTATTATTTACCTTTTTCTTGTTATTTTAGGTTATATACAAAAAGAAATATCTGACAAATAAGTATTTGTATAAAGCGACATCCCCGAGTAGTAACTATCTTCAGATAAGAACTAGAAGTGGAGTAACGGTTCAGGTTCGTTGATACAAGTCACGTGATGAAAGTATACAAGAGTCGGTTTAATTAGGTTTGAATACATAGATGTAATTTTGTCTTTATTATGATAAATCAAGTGAATCGACACCTTAGTAGCAACATTCCAATTTGCACCTGCTTTTGGTATATATTTCCCAACTCATTCGGTATTCAAGAACTTGCAGCTGCTACTCTATACAATGTTATCAGTGTCTAAGCTAAAAGTTGATGAACTAAGGTTTTGTCAAAGAACTTCTCCTCTTTTAAGAAAAAGTTCATCGGAAGATAACAAGACTTTGTTGATACATATTCCGTTTCAACTCCACAAATAATAAACGATGGACTTGAAGTGTAGCTTTTATGTACTGACGATGTTTTCATTATAATTCAGTGCTATAGTCAAAAATATGACAGTTATCATCCATGTATTTGATGTGTTTGAGCTTTTAATTTTGCCATTAGGTACTTTGCGTTTTGAATTTGTCGAAGCTCTGAATTTTTATTATTGTACTTATTTAGGTATTAATTTGTTCACGTAATTAATTCCGCTATCCAGTTGGATTTACTTTTTTTTTACTTATAAAATCGGAACAAGGTACAATTTATGTTTTTGTTATCAATTTCCCCCCAAAATAGTCTGCAGTTTGAAACCTTTAAATCCTCGATACTTATGAAAGGTGCAGATTAACTGTTTATCAATTTCCTGTTTACTGATCACATTTAAAACCTTCATTATTTTAATATAAATTACAAGATCTTGCTTGTTAAACAATTTATAGTGTAATGCATAGTGTATCAAATAGTATGGTCAATTATATCTAAACTTAGTATTATATTTGTTTTTCAGCCTGGCAGTATTCTACACATAATTATTCAAGTTACAGAGAAAATACATTATTGTAATTACCAGGTAAGAATTACTGTAATAAACCGGTTTTAGCAATGAAAAGATGTGTCTATAGGTAAATTTGCTGTATATCGCCATCTGGGATTGTAAAATAGCAGTACGTAAGTATTTTGCCTAACTCCGCAAATTTTGATACAAATTTGCAAGTTATTTGTTATGCTTTTGAATTGTTTAAAGGAAATAACGGATAAATTGCAGTAAGGGATATGAGGGAAAAGCCCTTATAGTAACAGTTTTATACATGAAAGTGAACTCTTATATTTGTACTTGTATCAAGAAATTGTGTTCGGTGACACCATTTTTTCATTTAATTTTCATAAAAAGCACTATAAATAATATCTTTTTATATTTCATTTTCTTGATCATCCTTGCAACTTTAAGCTTGTAAATTAGCACGACGACTTACACTTTTTATTATTCATGGTAAACTTTTCTGATAGGCAAAGTATAAGAAAAGTCTATGTACGGAAATATATAACGATAAACCACCTTAAATAACCATATATAAAGCTATCAATTATAGATAAATGATATCTAGCCTGTACTGCAGTTTATAATATTACCCACTGAAACCAAGACAAAAGAAAACTCGACGACCTTGTCATATATTTATATAGCTATGTTAACGATTTTATCGTTTTTTTATTTAGATTTTTGCAAAAGGGTCACTTGTGGACAGTGGACTTTTTAATATGAAGATGAGGTATTCAAGGAAACACAAGGTTTCTATCACATATGCTATGACACCGACGGCAAAGATGATTGTGTATTACGTCAGAGCAGACGGCGAAATAGTTGCAGATGCCGTTACATTTTCTGTACAGGATGTTTTAAAAAACAAGGTAAACCTTTAAAATGTAAGAATACCTACAAAATAAAAATTTGATAGTGTCACAGTTTTTAAAAGTATACTTATATACATCATTCTTCTCAAAGGTTTCAGTCAATACTATCGACGTTGCACGTAGTCTTAAATTACAGATTTAAAGAATATATGCAATTTGAAAACAACTGTTATTTGAAGTTTTGTGTTTTTTTTCTCGACAGGTTACGATAAAGTTTGACAAGACCATGGCTGAACCTGCTGATCGAGTTGTCCTTCGTGTTACTGCAGACCCTGGGTCATTAGTTAATGTTCTTGCGGTTGACAAAAGTATTTTATTATTGAGATCAGCAAACGACATTACTGCAGCAGACGTATGCATTATTCCTTTAGTTATCTTTTCTATATAGCTCTACCCATCTCAGAGTATTATTGAAAATTTATATCTAATAGAAATAGGCGTTTACTGAGAATACACCGTGGAGAACCTAAATTTGAATATAAAATGCCACCTGAGAACACTTTTACTGACAATAAATAAAGCTCAATTGGTTATATATAGATATAGGAAGATGTGGTGTGAGTGCCAATGAGACAACTCTCCATCCAAATAACAATTTAAAAATTAAACCATTATAGGTTAAAGTACGGCCTTCAACACGGAGCCTTGGCTCACACCGAACAACAAGCTATAAAGGGCCCCAAAATTACTAGTGTAAAACCATTCAAACGGGAAAACCAACGGTCTAATCTATATAAACAAAACGAGAAACGAGAAACACGTATATATTACATAAACAAACGACAACTACTGTACATCAGATATAGTTTATTTTCATATAAAAGTATTGATTCTAATTAGGTATATAGCTCAGCTAGCGCAATATAGGTCCTAAGTATTTGTGTGTTGGTAAGAGAGAGACTTCCTTCGGAACCATTACGCTTTAAAAACCACAAAGCATTAAAAATCTGACAAATAATATATTTCAGATGTCTCAAATATTTCAAATGTCTTTTGATTTTGTCCTCCGTTTTATTTTTGCTTTACGAAATCAAATTCAAAAGGAAAGACTGTTTTTATGAACCAAAAAATCAGCACTTAGAAAATTTAAACCAAAGAACTTTTTTTGCACTAAGAACCTTTTTCTCTGAACTGCATAGATTCATAGTAATATAGTAGAGTGATACAGTAGTCTTTTGAATAATGTTTTGTAGTGCTGAACATATAACTGATATTTTATAGTAATGTTCATGATATTTGTTTTGTTTTGGTGATTATGTCGTGTAACTTGTAAAAACATATATTTGATATAACAACCATTACCATAATAAAACAAGGCTGCTGCACATTTACATAGAATATGCCAAAGGAAGATTATCTACATTTTTTTTAAACAGTACATTTGATTTAAAATCAAAGTAAAGTTTTTCATTATAAGGATGTCATGAAAAACATTTTTGAGTGAATTACATTTTCAATTATCAGAGTATCCTTGTCATATCCTCAGAAGAAAACAGATCTCTGTTTGTTTATAGGTGCTGTCGGAATTAAAGAAATATGATTATACTTACTCGCCATCGCTCAGTAATTGGGAAACCCTGACAACAATACCAGATAATGGAGGAAATTCAAATGCAGTGTTTTCTGTACGTATTACAGTATTTCAATAGTCATACAGGAGTTATAAGCAGATATGTTTAGAATCAAAAGATAATAGTTGGTGTCTTTCGCCATTTTGGATTTTTACATTGTCAAAAAACCAGGTCCAAATTTTCAAGTCAGCAAAATTTTGTGCAGAAATATAATTTACTAATTTGTATTTTTTATAAATAAACAAATACACAAATTTATTGTAATTTAAATATAATTGCAAATGTTTTTTCAATCGTAGAAGTTTTAAGGTTGGTTTTTAATGTTTTTTTAATTCTTTTTTTAATGATGTTTTAAGGGGAGGTAATTCTGAAATAGTATTTTTCTTTAAATGAATCAAGGGAAATTTTGCTATTTTTTGTCTTAGCATTATAAAAGGTACGGTTATTCTATTTTTTCTTCGATTTTCTGAAAGAGTTGTTTAAAAGATTTCTAGAAGGATTACTGATTAATAAAGGCAACAGTAGTATTCCACTGCTCGAAAGTCATAAAATGATTGACAGAAAATAAATCCGGGTAACTCACTATAACTAAGGGAAACACATCAATTTCTTTAATAAGTTATTTTGACATGTCCAAAGCTGGCCTTTTTAAATTCTTCCACATATATACCGAATAATATAACCACATTAAGAAAGATAAATAGTTATGAGGACTGATTTTCACAAACAGTGAGATTTAACATAAAAATATTATTTTATTTTTGTGCTTTACAGAATAGTGGGATGTATGTGTTAACAGACTGTAACTTAGTCGGAGCACCACGTAAGTTATTAACTGATTAAAAGCGAGTTATTATGATAGGTGTTTAATTTCTAGCAATCCCGTTATTGATAATGGTTAGTGCCACCTTTCGAGGTTTATAATTATAGTGACTGATAGTGTACCTAACTGAAGGTAAAATAAGTGTGTGAATGAATCTGTAGGTAAATAAATGTAACATGAGTATTAAATGAATGAATAAGTATCTAAAGAGTATGTTAATAAATATGTTAGTATCTGGAGGTAACGTGGTTATGTGAATGCATGTGTAATTTTCTTGAGGTAATGTGGGTAAGTCAATAAATGTGTAAGTATTTGGAGGTAACATGAGTATGTGAATGAATGTGTAAGTATCTGAAGATTATATGAATGTGTGAATGAATGTGTAAGTATCTGTGGATTACATGAGTGTGTGAATGAATGTGTAAGTTTCGTCAGTTATCATGAGTATGTAAATGAATGAATGAGTATCTGGAATTAACATGAACATGTTAAATAATGTGTTAGCATATGGCGCGAACATGAGAATGTAATTGATGTTGAAAGTATCCGGTGCTAACAAATTAGTATGTGTCTGTTGTTGTTATGTTAAATAATAAGTAAAAAGTAAAATCACAAAAATACTGCATAGTAAAATCAAATATGAAAGTCCCAAATCTAATGGCAAAATGAAATGACAGAACACATCAAAACCGAATGCACAACAACTGTCATATTTGACTTGGTACAGGCATTTTAAATGTAGAAAATGGTGTATTAAACCTGGTTTTATAGCGCTAAACCTCTCACTTTGTACGACAATCTCATCAAATTCCGTTATTTTAACTATGATGCGTTAACTAAGCAGACATATAAGACCGTAGGTTTTCCCGTTTGAATGGTTTTCAACTAGTAATTTGGGGGCCTTTTATAGCTTGTTGTTCGGTGTTAGGCAATGCTGTGTTGAAAGCCGTACCTTGACCTTTACTTATATAAATTATTATTTGCATTGAGAGTTTGCACTCATACCACATCTTTCTACTCAAAATATGGGTACAGCAGTCATCATCGTGTTACATTTTTAAAAGAAACAATTTAACAGAACACAAAAGCATCTATCAATGTATCTTGCTTCGTGTGACTGACTTTAGAAATTCATACGTCACATGTTTTTGTCGGTCAATGTTTATAGAAACACTTTTAAAATATCACATGGGCAATTTGAGAATACAGGGTAAAAAATTAAAAGAATGTAAGAAATTGTTTCAGAAATAGACCGAGATTTTAAATAGTCGAAAACTCTATAGAATTAATAATAATCCACAAATGGTTCATTCCACTACTCGATTACATCATTTTGACGTTTGTGGTTCAACGTATTTTCGCATTTAAAATAGAAATATAGCATAATCAAATAAATAATGTTGTAACGTACGGATATATCATGAACATGTAGTTGATGTTACAACAAAATGTCGTCTTCAATCAAATTCTACGTATGAATATATTAAATTTATCATAACATTTAACATCATAAATGCATTTATGAATCACAAGGAAACATTTAGTTAATAAAACAATTGATCACATTAGTAGTACTGTTACGTTTTTTCAAAGCACAACGATCTCGAGTAACAGCACCTTCAAGGCAATTTGGGCGACGCAGAACAACAGTACTCTCATCATCCGTTTCTCCAGGCATATCAGTGGCAAGCACCATGATGTCAGTTACAACAGTTCCGTCTGTCTCAGGAGACTCAGGAACATCAACTCCTTCTTTAACGGAACCTCACAATAAAAGGTCAAAGTTTCCAGAGACATGGTTATGGATGAATACCACAACGAGGTTATTATTAAATTTAAGCGTTCTGATATGCAATTGATACTAAAATTAAAACAAAACACAACTTTTAGGCAGATAATGAAACACAGAGCACATACGAGTAATCTTCTGAAGATTTTCGAAACATGAACTCCATGTTCATATCTTAATCCAAACAAACTTTAAATATACTAGACCACAAACAAGTTACATGCTTATAAGATCATATAAAATTTTGAAAACAAAAAAATGATAACAAAAATTAAATGGAATAGTTAGCTTACAAAAATTTGAAGAGAACAATAACAAGTTTTTTTTTTATTGAAAACACTATTGCACATTTTCGGACAATTTTAACAGGACAAGTACAGAATTAGGGTTATCATGTCAATACCTTGTATGACCACCTCTTGCATTTATGACCGCCTGACACCTCCGTCGCATGGAATCAATAAGACGTCGAATAAAATCTTGAGGGATGTTGTTCCATTCATTGAAAAGTGTTGGGCTAGCGTTTCCGGTGGATTTTGGCTATTTCTTATACGTCGTCCAAGTTCGTCCCAAAGATGTTCAATTGGTGATAAATGTGGAGATATTGCTGGCCAAGGCAACACACCAATAAGATTATTCTCCAAAAAGTTCATCGAAATGATGGATAGGTCGATTCAATGGACGACGAGCTATAAGCCAAACTTGACGCAATCGGTTACGAACTTTTTGAGCAGATATTCTGTTGTTGTGTCTTCCGTGGATTTGTCGTGCAGTTTGTGACGCGTTTACAAATCGATTCCAGAGATGAATGATGCAGATGTGTCTGTCTTGACGTAACGTCGTTTCACATGGCCTTCCACTACAGGGGCGATCATTTGATGTGCCAGTATCTCTAAGACGAGTCTTAAACCTTGCAAAAGTCATTCTAGAGACACATTAAAATGATTTGCAACCTGCACTTGAGTAATTCCTGCTGCCAACATCCCGATAGCTCGTTCTCTCTCATTTTGGCGTAGACGGGGCATTGTTTTACGTGTAACTTTTTCAAGTTTTTAGTTCGACCTTTTGTTAACAATCGGATTCAACACAATAAATGACGAAAAGGACAACTCAATTCCAACTCTATACAGATAAATTAAAAAAAAATGGTTATTTGTTTGAGATCAGAAAAAGACGTCACGTCATTTCTGATATTTTTATAAATGAGTAAATTTGATAGATAAATCATTCAGGTTACTAGTTCTAATCATGAAATAATTGAAATGGATATATGTGATATTTTCAAATTAAAAACCAATGCAACGTTTCTTTCTTTTGCCTAGTATATGTCATAGTTATGATAACTCCATAATTGTACCGTTTTAGGAATCAACCACTTGATTTTAACGATGTAATTGAAGGGGATAAGATATATATAAATCTAAATTATTTTTGAAACTCACTTTAAAAAATATTTATTTAATTTGAGATGCAAACTTTTTTCTTTCAAAATACAACTTATTTTTTAGAATTCTCCCCCATGTAACAATCATTAGACTATTGTGGCTAAGCTGATTTTGAATTCATTGCAACCTGAAGTGGATAATCAAGCGCTCGAATAAAGGGAATTCAATCACTGTTTACAGTTTTTGCTAATAACAATCTTCAATCCTTTTCGTAAGATATCGAAAACACTTCTGTTTTAAGCTTACTGTTGAAAGGGTATTTGCTACCCTGTTTAAAAAAATGCGATTTTTTAAAAACTGATATAAATTGGTAGTATATAAATAAAGGAACTAAAAAAGGAGATGAATTGACGAGTCCGTGTGCTAATGTTTGAAAATGTTCAAATTTGGCGGGAAATTGTTCTCTACTATGAAAAAAACCCAAGGATTTAACAAGATTTTTAAAGATGGCATTTTAAACAGTAATGAATCAAATTATGAAAAGAAAAGTAAGGGTTGGTACGCAAATGTTATTGATGACTATGGATAAAGCCAGAGAATTCCTAAAATCCAACAAATATTAACACAAGAGGAGCCAACATCCTCAAAGGGCCAGTATGAGCTTTTCCCAACAACTTTCGTTGTACATCGCTGTCCGAACACTTCTACAAAAAGCTTATACTCGGAAACTGTTCAACCAATTTGAAAGTTGAAGTTACATTGCTGAAATCGACACTTGAATCCCCAAGGGAGTACTGCATCTTATGTGTATTACCACCATATCATAGTACGTCACAATCGGTTGCTTACGAAAATGGACCGAAAAACAATACTATCTTGAATTTGACAGTTTTAGGAAATTAATCATACATTTCGTTGTCAAGTATTTCTTTATTAGAAACGAAGATAAGTTCGATATAAAAGGCAACACTTTTACATATTATCTCTGTTTGTTTTCTCATACAAGCATACAAATAAAGGCAACAGTAGTATACCGCTGTTCAAAACTCATAAATCCATGGACAAAAAACAAAATCGGGGTAACAAACCAAAACCGAGCGAAACGCATTAAATATAAGAGGAGAACAACGACACAACACCGAAACGCAACACACACAGAAACTGACCAATCATCAGACAAAACACCACGAGAATAACAAATATAACATGAAAACCAAATACAAGTGAGAGGTTTATTCAACTATAAAATAAGGTTTAATCCACAATTTTCTAAACCTGATGATTAGCCAGACAAGATCTACAGAAATGTTAAAAATGACTGAAACTGCCATTAAACTCTTTGTAGAGATACAGCCTTTACATGATCTTTTCACCATAAAAGTGCCATTATTGAATACGCAGGTGACCGACCACAGCTCTATAGATTCTATAATTAACTCTTGTTACAAAGATTGATTCTAACTCTACCCGACGGTATCATAAGCCCAGTAGTCAGCACTTCGGTGTTGACATGAATATCAATTATATGGTCATTTTTATAAATTTCCTGTTACAAAACTAGGGATTTTCTTATCCCAGGAATAGATTACCTGAGCCGTATTTGGCATAAACGTTTGGAATTACGGGTCCTCAATGCTCTTCAACTTCGTACTTATTTTGATCTGAGCGTTATTGGTGAGTCCTATGTCGACGAAACGCGCGTCTGGCATATTATATTATAATCCTGGTACCTTTGATAACTATTAGTTTCTTAGTGACAGTTCCTGATAATCCATCATCTGGATACAGTCGACAGATGTCAAAGATAAACACTTTACATGATTATCCCAGTGACATGTCATTATAAAAATATATTCAACAAGACACAACCGTAAGGTGTCAAAGATAAGCACGTTACATGAATGCCCTATAATCAACAGGACACACTTGTGTGCTGTCGAAGATAAACACGTTACATGATTGGCTTATAATCGCCAGGACAATCGAGTAATGTCGAAGATAAACGCGTTACATGATTGCCCTATAATCAACAGTACACAACCGAGTGATGTCGAAGATAATCGCGTTATATGATTGCCCTATTATCAACAGTACACAATCGTGTGATGTCAAAGATAAACATATGACAAAAATACGTCAGTGACATGCTTTTATCAGTTTTTATGGACTTGTTAAATTTGCCGTTGAGTTCGGAATTGGGTTTGACTGACTGGGAGTAAATGTGATTGTATCTTTAGATAGTAAGTGTTGGTGAACGCTGTTGTAAATGAATATGGTTTTGATTTACTGGGGTTAAATGTGATTGTAACTTGAGATAGTAAGTGTTGGTGAACGCTGTTGTAAGTGAAAGTGGTTTTGACTTACTGGGGGTAAATGTGATTGTAACTTGAGATAGTGAGTGTTGGTGAACGCTGTTGTAAGTGAATGTGGTTTTGACTTACTGGGGATAAATGTGATTGTAACTTGAGATAGTAAGTGTTGGTGAACGCTGTTGTAAGTGAATGTGGTTTTGACTTACTGGGGATAAATGTGATTGTAATTTGAGATAGTAAGTGTTGGTGAACGCTGTTGTAAGTAAAAGTGGTTTTGACCTACTGTGGGTAAATGTGATTGTAACTTAGATAGTAAGTGTTGGTGAATGCTGTTGTAAGTGAATGTGGTTTCGACTTACTGGGGGTAAATGTGATTGTAACTTAGATAGTAAGTGTTGGTGAATGCTGTTTTAAGTGAATGTGGTTTTGACTTACTAGGGGTAAACGTGATTGTAACTTGAGTTAGTGAGTGTTGGTGAACGCTGTTGTAAGTGAATGTGGTTTTGACTTACTGGGGGTAAATGTGATTGTAACTTGAGAGAGTAAGTGTTGGTGAACGCTGTTGTAAGTGAATGTGGTTTTGACTTACTGGGGGTAAATGTGTTTGTAACTTAGATAGTAAGTGTTGGTGAACGCTGTTGTAAGTGAATGTTGTTTTGACTTACTGGGGGTACATGTGATTGTAACTTAGATAGTAAGTGTTGGTGAATGCTGTTTTAAGTGAATGTGGTTTTGACTTACTGGGGGTAAATGTGATTGTAACTTGAGATAGTAAGTGTTGGTGAACGCTGTTGTAAGTGAATGTGGTTTTGACTTACTGGGGGTAAATGTGATTGTAACTTGAGATAGTAAGTGTTGGTGAACGCTGTTGTAAGTGAATGTGGTTTTGACGTACTGGGGGTAAATGTGATTGTAACTTAGATAGTAAGTGTTGGTGAACGCTGTTGTAAGTGAATGTGGTTTTGACTTACTGGGGGTAAATGTGATTGTAACTTAGATAGTAAGTGTTGGTGAATGCTGTTGTAAGTGAATGTGGTTTTGACTTACTGGGGGTAAATGTGATTGTAACTTGAGATAGTAAGTGTTGTTGAACGCTGTTGTAAGTGAATGTGGTTTTGACTGACTGGGAGTAAATGTGATTGTTACTTGAGATAGTAAGTGTTGGTGAACGCTGTTGTAAGTGAATAATGTTTTGACTTACTGGGGGTAAATGTGATTGTAACTTGAGATAGTAAGTGTTGGTGAACGCTGTTGTAAGTGAATGTGGTTTTGACTTACTGGGGGTAAATGTGATTGTAGCTTGAGATAGTAAGTGTTGGTGAACGCTGTTGTAAGTGAATGTGGTTTTGACTTACTGGGGATAAATGTGATTGTAACTTGAGATAGTAAGTGTTGGTGAACGCTGTTGTAAGTGAATGTGGTTTTGACTTACTGGGGATAAATGTGATTGTAATTTGAGATAGTAAGTGTTGGTGAACGCTGTTGTAAGTAAAAGTGGTTTTGACCTACTGTGGGTAAATGTGATTGTAACTTAGATAGTAAGTGTTGGTGAATGCTGTTGTAAGTGAATGTGGTTTCGACTTACTGGGGGTAAATGTGATTGTAACTTAGATAGTAAGTGTTGGTGAATGCTGTTTTAAGTGAATGTGGTTTTGACTTACTAGGGGTAAACGTGATTGTAACTTGAGTTAGTGAGTGTTGGTGAACGCTGTTGTAAGTGAATGTGGTTTTGACTTACTGGGGGTAAATGTGATTGTAACTTGAGATAGTAAGTGTTGGTGAACGCTGTTGTAAGTGAATGTGGTTTTGACTTACTGGGGGTAAATGTGTTTGTAACTTAGATAGTAAGTGTTGGTGAACGCTGTTGTAAGTGAATGTTGTTTTGACTTACTGGGGGTACATGTGATTGTAACTTAGATAGTAAGTGTTGGTGAATGCTGTTTTAAGTGAATGTGGTTTTGACTTACTGGGGGTAAATGTGATTGTAACTTGAGATAGTAAGTGTTGGTGAACGCTGTTGTAAGTGAATGTGGTTTTGACTTACTGGGGGTAAATGTGATTGTAACTTGAGATAGTAAGTGTTGGTGAACGCTGTTGTAAGTGAATGTGGTTTTGACGTACTGGGGGTAAATGTGATTGTAACTTAGATAGTAAGTGTTGGTGAACGCTGTTGTAAGTGAATGTGGTTTTGACTTACTGGGGGTAAATGTGATTGTAACTTAGATAGTAAGTGTTGGTGAATGCTGTTGTAAGTGAATGTGGTTTTGACTTACTGGGGGTAAATGTGATTGTAACTTGAGATAGTAAGTGTTGTTGAACGCTGTTGTAAGTGAATGTGGTTTTGACTTACTGGGGTTAAATGTGATTGTTACTTGAGATAGTAAGTGTTGGTGAACGCTGTTGTAAGTGAATAATGTTTTGACTTACTGGGGGTAAATGTGATTGTAACTTGAGATAGTAAGTGTTGGTGAACGCTGTTGTAAGTGAATGTGGTTTTGACTTACTGGGGGTAAATGTGATTGTAGCTTGAGATAGTAAGTGTTGGTGAACGCTGTTGTAAGTGAATGTGGTTTTGACTTACTGGGGGTAAATGTGATTGTAGCTTGAGATAGTGAGTGTTGGTGAACGCTGTTGTAAGTGAATGTGGTTTTGACTTACTGGGAGTAAATGTGATTGTAACTTGAGATAGTAGGTGTTGGTGAACGCTGTTGTAAGTAAATGTGGTTTTGACTTACTGGGGGTAAATGTGATTGAAACTTGAGATATTAAGTGTTGGTGAACGCTGTTGTAAGTGAATGTGGTTTTGACTTACTGGGAGTAAATGTGATTGTAACTTGAGATAGTAGGTGTTGGTGAACGCTGTTGTAAGTGAATGTGGTTTTGACTTACTGGGGGTGAATGTGATTGTTACTTGAGATAGTAGGTGTTGGTGAACGCTGTTGTAAGTGAATATGGTTTTGACTTACTGGGAGTAAATGTGATTGTAACTTGAGATAGTAAGGTTTGGTGAATGCTGTTGCAAGTGAATGTGGTTTTGACTTACTGGGGGTAAATGTGATTGTTACTTGAGATAGTAGGTGTTGGTGAACGCTGTTGTAAGTGAATGTGGTTTTGACTTACTGGGGGTAAATGTGATTGTAACTTGAGATAGTAAGTGTAGGTGAATGCTGTTGTAAGTGAATGTGGTTTTGACTTACTGGGAGTAAATGTGATTGTAACTTGAGATAGTCAGTGTTGGTGAACTCTGTTGTAAGTGAATGTGGTTTTGACTTACTGGGGGTAAATGTGCTTGTAACTTGAGATAGTAAGTGTTGGTGAATGCTAGTGAATGTGGTTTTGACTTACTGGGGTTAAATGTGATTGTAGCTTGAGATAGTCAGTGTTGGTGAACTCTGTTGTAAGTGAATGTGGTTTTGACTTACTGGGGGTAAATGTGATTGTAACTTGAGATAGTAAGTGTTGGTGAATGCTGTTGTAAGTGAATGTGGTTTTGACTGACTGGGAGTAAATGTGATTGTAACTTGAGATAGTCAGTGTTGGTGAACTCTGTTGTAAGTGAATGTGGTTTTGACTTACTGGGGGTAAATGTGATTGTAACTTGAGATAGTAAGTGTTGGTGAATGCTGTTGTAAGTGAAAGTGGTTTTGACTTACTGGGAGTAAATGTGATTGTAACTTGAGATAGTCAGTGTTGGTGAACTCTGTTGTAAGTGAATGTGGTTTTGACTTACTGGGGGTAAATGTGATTGTAACTTGAGATAGTAAGTGTTGGTGAATGCTGTTGTAAGTGAATGTGGTTTTGACTAACTGGGGGTAAATGTGATAATAGCTTGAGATAGTAAGTGTTGGTGAATGCTGTTGTAAGTGAATGTGGTTTTGACTTACTGGGGGTAAATGTGATTGTTACTTGAGATAGTAAGTGTTGGTGAAAGCTGTTGTAAGTGAATGTGGTTTTGACTAACTAGGGGTAAATGTGATTGTAACTTGAGATAGTAAGGGTTGGTGAACGCTGTTTTAAGTGAATGTGGTTTTGACTAACTGGGGGTAAATGTGATTGTTACTTGAGATAGTAAGTGTTGGTGAACGCTGTTGTAAGTGAATGTGGCTTTGACTTACGAGGGGTAAATGTGATTGTAACTTCAGATAGTAAGTGTTGGTGAACGCTGTTGTAAAAGAAAGTGGTTTTGACTTACTGGGGGTAAATGTGATTGTAGCTTGAGATAGTAAGTGTTGGTGAACGTTGTTGTAAGTGAAAGTGGTTTTGACTTACTGGGGGTAAATGTGATTGTAGCTTGAGATAGTAAATGTTGGTGAACGCTGTTGTAAGTGAACGTGGTTTTGACTTACTGGGGGTAAATGTGATTGTAACTTGAGATATTAAGTGTTGGTGAACGCTGTTGTAAATGAAAGTGGTTTTGACTTACTGGGAGTAAATGTGATTGTAACTTGAGATAGTAAGTGTTGGTGAACGCTGTTGTGAGTGAATGTGGTTTTGACTTACTGGGGGTAAATTTGATTGTAACTTAAGATAGTAAGTGTTGGTGAACGCTGTTGTAAGTGAATGTAGTTTTGACTTACTGGGGGTAAATGTGATTGTTACTTGAGATATTAAGTGTTGGTGAACGCTGTTGTAAGTGAAAGTGGTTTTGACTTACTGGGAGTAAATGTGATTGTAACTTGAGATAGTAAGTGTTGGTGAACGCTGTTGTGAGTGAATGTGGTTTTGACTTACTGGGGGTAAATTTGATTGTAACTTAAGATAGTAAGTGTTGGTGAATGCTGTTGTAAGTGAATGTAGTTTTGACTTACTGGGGGTAAATGTGATTGTAACTTGAGATAGTGAGTGTTGGTGAACGCTGTTGTACCGCAAGTAAATGATATTTTTATATCAGTATAAACCTGACACTCTTAAAGTAGTGATACGTTGTTTAATTTCGACGAAGATTTGTTACTTGTATTATGTGGGTTTTGTGTTTGTGTTTGTGTTTGTGTATTGAAGTGGTACCTTGGACACATTGTTGACTCATATCATATCATTCATTATAATACAATTCTGTTCAGATCTCGACTACTTTCCACTATTTGTTTTTATAAAAGTATCGACAGTTCTTTAGTCAGATCTTCGATAATGTGATGATTTATATAAAACTTTAAAAAATTATTTGTTCATAAATGTATAAATGATTTAACAAACGAAATATGTTGGTTTTCAATTTTAATTGTCAGAGTAAAATTTTACCGTAACAGTATGTTTTCCTGGCTGTCCTGCCTCAAGTTATATAAATGTTAGATAATAACGTGTTAATCTATTCACAATTTAAACAGGTTTTGACTTGCTATTGATACCATGAAGCAAATTCGCGTAAAATAAACTTTTTTTAAAGCACAAAGAAATCGAGTAACTGCTTCAAAGCGATTTGGAACAATTACAACACCACCCCCATCTATGGAAATGGAGACCCAAACTACCACAGTTTTAATGGGGATATCAGCAACCTCCGCGCCTGAAGATGATTCACAAACTCATTCATTAACAGAACCTCAACGGAAAAGATCAAAGTTTCCAGAGACTTGGTTATGGCTCAATACTACATTGAGGTTCACATAAAAATTAGTGTTCTCCAATTTAATTGATAGCAAAATTAAAAAAAATCATAAAACATACAATGAAGTACAAAGCACTACTTTCAACAGGATTCCAAAAAATATTTCCTAGACTCTCATATCCCATTTCCAGATCTTCTCCTCTGCCTGTACCTGGCAAATTGGAACTTAAGTTGGCAACTAACCAATTTTAGATTCTTGTTTAAAAGATGTGTCAGATGATATCGGTTGTGAACCAACATTTCCAGTATAAAATAAAAATAGAACATTTGGGTAAAATACAAGTTTTCTCTTATCTAACAATCCAAGATAGCTAATAACAAACGAACGAAATGTTTAAACTGCTGAAATCTACTTAGGGACATCAAAAGATCAATGTAGGTGAAAAAACGTTGTGATAAGTTTTGTTTTCTACATTTAGCTTTTGATGTCGTCTCTTACTGAATTTATCGTTTCATCTGTCTGTCGACTTTTGAATGACGCTTTTTCAATAAAATGAAAAATTTGTACCTTTTTAGCTCATCTGGTCCAAAGAGCCATGTCAGCTTTTCTCACCACTTGGCGTCCGGCGTCTGTCGTCGTCCGTCGTCATTCGTCGTCGTTGTCGTCCATCGTCGTTAACTTTTACAAAAATTGTCTCCCCTAAAACTACTGGACCAAATTTAACATAACTTGGCAACAATCATCATTGGGATATCAAGTTAAAAAATGTGGCCTGTGATCCTACCAACCAAGATGGCCGCCATGGCTAAAAATAGAACATAGGGGTAAAATGTAGATTTAAGCTTATAATTGTACCACGAAAGGCTAACCAGAAAAACATAGGTATAATATGTATTTAAAAACAACAATAACATGGGTGGGTAAATGATGTCGTAATTGAAGATAACAGATATATTGAATGGTGTTGTAAATAACTACAGATTATTTGAGTGCAAAAATGCTGCTATAACTGGAGGTGAACATGTTGTATGTTTAAATGAATAATGTTGAAATTTACTAGAGATAACATGAATAACAGTATGTGAATGGTGTTGTGAGAATTTTGCGATGTATATGCACTCTGTTGTAAGTACTGTTGAATGTGGTTTTGACTAACTGGGGTAAATGTTATTAAAACTTGCGATAGCTTGAGATTGTGAACCTTATAACTTCAGGTAATTATTTTTTTTAATTATAAACCTTGAACTCTTTTTGCACTTTATTTTTTTTATATGTGTGTGTTTGTTTGTTTGTGTGTGTGTGTGTGTGTGTGTGTGTGTGTGTGTGTATGTGTTTGTCCCTTTGGAACATTGCTGATCCCTTTTATGTCATTTATTATTAAAAATGATATTCAGATCTCCATGTCTTTATCCTATATTCTTAATAAATGTATCAACAGCTATTAAGTCAGCACTTCCATTATGCCATGATGTATGACAAACATTATAAAAATCAACAGTCTATAAATGTTTAAATAATTTAGAAGAAAAAAATCGCTAGGGATGATTTTTTTTATGTGGTTTTGTTTTTCTTTTCTTAAATTGTGCGAGTAAAAATTTACAATGAGGTTTACTTGGCAGTCCTGCCTCAAGTCATTGTAATTGTAGACAATAACTATTGTCTTCTATATAATAGTATCATGAAAGGTTTTTTCTACATGCAAATATTTTCTAGAATAGATAATGTAAAATAAATTATACGTCAACATTAGGAAACATTTATCGAGTAAAATAAACATTAATCAAATGCATTGCTAGTGATACCCTAAAATACATTCGCAGTAATGTAACTTTTTTAAAGCACAAAGAAACCTACAGACTGCTCCAAAGCGGTTTCAAACTACAACAGTGCTCAGCCAAACGTTTGCGATGACCACAATGACTACAGTTTTAATGGGAATATCAGCAACCCCCGCGGCTGTAGATGACTCACCAACTCCTTCATTAACAGAACCTCAACGGAAAAGATCAAAGTTCCCAGAGACATGGTTATGGCTGAATACTACAACGAGGTTGATATAAAAACTTAGTTCTCTTATATTAATTAATATCATATTAAAATTCATTTAGCACAAAAAGAAATGCATAGTTTTATCTTCGACGAAGTTCCCCAAAAAATACTAGATTTCATATCTCACCCATTTCATTCATTCATGGCGGCTGATTACTTAATCATACATAATCAGGGGGCAACTATTGACTTTCAGGGGCTGATTATAGGGGTCGTAGCAGTTCTTATCAAAGTGTTCATTTAAAAAATGTTTTTAATTCCTGCTGCAAACACTTTGCTTTCATTTTTCAAAATCATTCTTTAAAATCATATCTCCCTATAGTAACATATCTGCTCCATAATACTGCTACAGCTTAATGAATTATTGGGATCTCGAGCACTTGATGAGAAGGGGTCAAAAAATTGGAATGACATCGTCTTTTAACATATATGGTCCACATAGGTATAATAGAACATATGGGTAAAATACAAATAGAGGGGCGCAAAAAAGACACAAGAGCGACAGTTAAGTTTATATATTATCCTATAATCCATTATCGAAAGAAATAAACTGACGATGCAAAAATTAATAATATAGTGAGACATACTTAATGACTATTATATCAATACTGGCAGACGACTTCTTATAACCAGTTTGTCCTTAATGACATTTTGTTTGACTATTCATTAGATGTTTTATTATTATTTTAGAAACAATAATCGTTATTATCGCACCGCGGATAAACTATGAAGTTGTGTTTTGTTTAACGGCAACACATGGTGACCCCTTATGAGTAAATTTCATAGGGGGTTTATGACGTCATTTACACTCTTAATGGTGATGTCATATATTAATGTTGTTGTGTTTTCTTTGTCCCTTTTCTACAAAACGCGACAGAAAGTTTCGTGTGCGATAAATTCGACTACTCTGAACTACGCACCCCCTTCGAACAATATTAAGTGAGTAAAATACCTATGAGATTCGGCCTTTGTCATCAATACATTCAAGAGAGATAATCAAAATGAAAGAATGATCATCAATACAAGATTAGCATGTACTATTTATTGGTCCGAAAAATTAGTCTTTATTAATTAGAGCTTTTGCCTTTTGTGCAGATTTTAACAATTTCTCTCCTCTGATACTATCATTGTGATAGCTTTAATTGATAGAAAAAGTTTTAAATAGACAAAAATGACCAGCAAGGTATTATTTTCATACAGGTTTCATTGTTTAAATCGTCACTTGACATTTAGTATGAGGTTAAGGTTTAAAATAACTTTACAAACGTTAAAGGTTTGCCAATTATGATGAAAAAAAGCATACAAGAGAAAAGTTAAGATAGGGGAACTACCAGGTTTAATCAACATTTTTTTCCCGATGGGAAATGCCGGCAATAATTCAGAATTATGACAGCTGTTTTCAAATTATTTGATGTGCTTGAGCTTTTGGTATTACCATTTCCTCCTTTGTTATTTAACCTTTCAGATAAATAGAAAAACAAATAATAGAAAATTGATAAGGAAGACAAGAACTTCTGAATTCGAGGTCGGCTTAATGTAGAAGTTATTGTCCTTACCATAATGTGGCGCATTATCTAAAAACTATAAATCAATGAAAAGATCAGAAGATTTGCAAATATGTCAATATGACTAAAATAGTCGTTGAATTCTTTATATTAATAGAATTAATTGCCTTTAAATGAAGATTTTTACCACCCACACCAAAATAAAAAAGGCAGAAAGAGGGTTTATATACTATGTTTTTAAAAGCAAAATCAAAATGGTAATCTATATAAAATACCCGATTCTCAATAGAATTGTATGGGATGGAATATAATTGTATATATTTATGGCTATTATTGAAAATACGAAAAGCTGAATACAAATATATCAAAGGTGAAAAGTTGTAAATGCATTTAAAAGTGTTTGTTAATAGTTCGTGTTGCATAGTCTTTAGTTTTTCTATGTTGAGCCTTGTGTACTATTATTTGTCTGTTTGTATTTTTTTTTTAAGCCATGACGTTGTCAGTTTTTTTTCGATCTATGAGTTTGAATCTTTAGCATCTTTTTCACTAGTAGGGTGGTTGTCGCTTTGACATATTCACCATTTCCTTTCTCAATTTTGTCATCTTATCTTGATCTAACTTCTTTCGATTTTATTTCAGAATTCAACTTAAACAAAAATCATTGATAGTTTGTTACATAAATCACACATGGACTAAAAGATACCAAAACTATGTTTCAGGACCATGTTATAAGTTGTTTGGATTTGTATTTAATGGGTATTTGTAAGGAACAGTGCTTTTATTAGAGAAAGCTTATTTATATATAAATCTGCAAAGTATCTGGTTTTTTTTAGTATAACAAAAATGTTTAGAATAAAGACAACTTTATACAAGAAATCAATTGTTCTGGAATAAGAAGCAGCTGTTTATTTGTTTTGAATTTGAGTCTGTACATTGTATTGCGCACCGTTGGTTTTATCGTTATATATTGTTCGCCCTTGTTGTTTTGTTTTATCGACAAATATATGTTGATCGCCCTTGTTATCTTGTTTTATCGGCAAATATTTGTTGATCGCCCTTGTTATCTTGTTTTATCGACACAACATATTGATCGCCTTTGTTGTTTTGTTTTATCGACAAATATATGTTGATCACCCTTTTTGTTTTGTTTCATTAACAAATTGATCGGTCTTGTTATCTTGTTAAATTGACAAATGGATGTTAATCGTCTTTGTTATCTTGTTTTATCAATAAACAGACATTGGTAGCCCTTGTTATCTTGTTTTACCGACTTGGATGTCGATCACTATTTGTATCTTGTTTTATCGAAAAATGGATGTCAATCACTTTTGTTATCTTGTCTTTTTGACAAGTGGTTGTCGATCGACCTTGTTATCTTGTTTTAATGACATATTTTGAACACTCTTTGTTGTTATTTGTTTTCGACTTTTATATTTTGTTGAACACTTGCCCTAATTGTCTTGTTTTATCGACAAATAGAAGTGGGTCACCCTTGTTATCTTGTTTTATCGGCAAATATATGTTGATCGCCTTAGTTATCTTGTTTTATCGGCAAATATTTGTTGATCGCCCTTGTTATCTTGTTTTATCGACAGAAAATATTGATCGCCTTAGTTATCTTGTTTTATCGGCAAATATTTGTTGATCGGCCTTGTTATCTTGTTTAATCGACAGAAAATATTGATCGTTCTTGTTATCTTGTTTTATCGACAGAAAATATTGATCGCCCCTGTTATCTTGTTTTATCGATAAAAAATATTGATCGCCTTTGTTATCTTGTTTTATTGACACAAGCTATTGATCGCCCCTGTTATCTTGTTTTATCGACAGAAAATATTGATCGCCCTTGTTAACTTGTTTTATTGACACAAGATATTGATCGCCCCTGTTATCTTGTTTTATCGACAGAAAATATTGATCGCCCTTGTTATCTTGTTTTATTGACACAAGATATTGATCGCCCCTGTTATCTTGTTTTATTGACACAAGATATTGATCGCCCTTGTTATCTTGTTTTATTGACACAATATGTTTATCGCCCCTGTTTTCTTGTTTTATCGACACAAGATATTGATCGCCCTTGTTATCTTGTTTTATTGACACAAGATGTTTATCGCCCCTGTTATCTTGTTTTATTGACACAAGATATTGATCGCCCTTGTTATCTTGTTTTATTGACACAATATGTTTATCGCCCCTGTTTTCTTGTTTTATCGACACAAGATATTGATCGCCCTTGTTATCTTGTTTTATTGACACAAGATATTGATCGCCCTTGTTATCTTGTTTTATTGACACGAGATATTGATCGCCTTTGTTATCTTGTTTTATTGACACAGCATTTTGAACGTCCTTGTTATCTTGTTTTATCGACAAACATATGTTGATCGGTCTTGTTATCTTGTTTTATCGACAAATAGATTTAGATCACACCTTGTTTGCTTGTCATCTTATTTATTGGTCTATAGATGGTGAAAACCTATTTTTTTTTAAAAGGTTACAAAAAGAACTGAGAATGAGTCAACGGGTTTCTTTGGGTATAGCGTTAGATGTACTTATATGAGTTGTATTGTTTTCACAATCTACTACTACATCTAGTTCTTGAATTGATTGTATCTCTATTTGCTTTTGCTTTTTTGATAAAACATTTCAAGCCTCACATTTGATATATATGTTGTGATATTAAGGGCATATATGAATAGAGTTCATAATATCAGCTTATATGGAAAACTCAAATATGCTGATTTAAATGAAGGAAAAAAAGCTGTTTGTAGAACACAGCACCATCAAACAGGTAATACACTATGATAACAAGTATGTATATACTGTTGTAATTGCGATAACACGAGTGAGCGACTGCTGATTTAACTGGAGGTAACAATAGTATGTGAATGGTGTTTATCTAGGATAACACGAATGTGCAAACACTATTTTTACTGGAAATAACATTAGTATGAGATTAACTAAAGATAGCACGAGTATGTGAACACTGTTGTAACTGGAGAAATATGATCAAGCTAATTTTGTTTTACTTAAAGTGTCCGTTTACTTGTCTCTTCGAGCATCGCCAGGTAAATTCAATTTGCGACAATAAAATTACTGATAGGCGTTTGCAAAGCTTCAAAGCAGATATCACAATAAAGCAGGTGTAGTTGAAATGTCATGTGTTTGTTGTTGCTTAAAATAATACAAAAGTGTTTGAAACATATATTTGTATTCTGACTGTTTAAAAGTCCATCCAATTATGTTTGTACATTTTTCAGTGAGATTTGAGGCCATGAATTGTTAACGGGGTAGGAAAATCAAAACTTTGAACAGATTTAACAAGTGCTTTCTACGCATTTTGACACTCGAAAAGTTATTAATTTTACCATATTCAGATCCTTTATTTGAAAAAAAATATTATCAGTATAATGCACTAATAAGTAGAATAGACAGTTTATAAATTGAACAATATGTTGAAGATGAAATATATCTTTCTTTTCATGATGGTTTGTGTTACTTCGATAGCCAATATATAATTGGAACTTTCATGTAATTCGGTTCTTCTTGATAAGAGGTAGCAAATCGTTTATGTGTTATCGGTATCATTTTCCCAAAATGAGTCAGTTTAAATGTTGGTGAGTTTATTTATACCATAACAAAGTTTTAACAATGAATAGTGTTGTGCTTTGAAAAAAGTAAAATCACAAAAATTTAAATTCCGAAGAAAATTCAAAACAGAAAGTCCTTAATCAAATGGCAAAATCAAACGAATGGCCAATAACTGTCTTATCCCTGACTTGTTACAGACATTGACAAATGTAGAAAATTGTGGATTGAACCGGGTTTTATGGCGCTAAATCTCTCACTCACTTGTACGACAGTCGTATCAAATTACATTATATTGACAATAATGCTTATACATTCAGTTCTTTTAGATATCAATTAGTATATGCAAATGTTATTATCTTTTAAGTGAAAATGGTCATGCCTCTATAGAGACGATTGTTCCTGATACTATTACACAGTGGATAACTTCATCGTTTGCAGTTAACAAAAACACTGGGTTTGGAGTATCAGCGAATGCAAATGTAATTATAGCATTGTTTTACAGCGCTTCGTGTTCACAACCATTATAACTATTTGTCATAGTTATATAGAGAAATGTTTCTTATCATCAACTACTTAGTTTAAACATAGATGATCGTTTTCAATAGGTGCACTTATACGGATCAAATTTAACTTTCTATTGTGTTTTGTAATATGTTTTTTATAATATTTGTAGTCTTTTATTATCTGGAATACAATGTTTTAGTTGTAAAACTTATTTCAGATCACAACATTTCAAAGATTCTTCATTCGATTAGAATTGCCGTATTCTGTTATTCGAGGAGAAATTTTAATTCTTCAAACAACCATATTTAACTATATGGAGGAAGATCTTAACGTAAGTCAAAATTTTAATATTAAATTTGTCCTTTGTAACTTTTCATTCAAGAGAGGATAGAGATAAGAGAGGTAAGACATCAAGGAAATAAAACAAGACAAAAAATAAAAACACAAAAATACTGAACTCCGAGGAAAATTCAAAAAGGAAAGTCCAAAATCAAAAGGCAAAATCAAAAGTCCAAACACATCAAACGAATGGATAACAACTGTCATATTCCAGTCTTGGTACAGGCATTTTCTTATATAGAAAATTGTGGATTGAACCTGGTTTTATAGCTACCTAAACCTCTCACTTGTATGACCGTCCCATCAAATTCTATTACATTTTAAAAGATGCAAATAAGAACACGAATACCTTTTTGGAAAGCATGCATTACCCGGCCACGTCTACTTGTATTTTTGTACATCCTATAAATAAGCCTTTTTCAACTGATTTTATAGTTTGTTCTTATGTTGTACTGTTATACCACTGTCCCAGGTTAGGGGAGGGTTAGGATCTCGCTAACATGTTTAACCTCGCCACATTATTTATGTATGTGCCTGTCCCAAGTCAGGAGCCTGTAATTCAGTAGTTGTCGTTTGTTGATGTGTTACATATTTGTTTTTCGTTCCTTTTTATATTCAAATAAGGCCGTTAGTTTTATCGTATGAATTGTTTTTACATTGTCATATCGGGGCCTTTTACAGCTGACTATGCGGTATGAGCTTTGCTCATTGTTGAAGGCCGTACGGTGACCTATACTGGTTAATGTATGTCTCATTTCGGTCTCTTGTGAACAATTGTCTCTTTGGCAATTATACCACATCTTCTGTTTTATATTGACTATTAAAACAAACCAAACACAACAAGAAAACTATTGACAAAGACAACAAAAACGAGCTACACATGGTCCAGAAACTCTTAATTGATGTAGTCAATAACCGTGTATGGATCGAACACGCGTCTGCAGAACCAAATTATAATCCTGAAAACTTTGATAACTATATGTGAATTCAGAACGCGAACAAACCAATGATTTATACAAAGGTACGTGCTTCAACGTCTTTCAAGTATTTCGGCCTGGATTACAGGAAGGTAGTTTTCATATTGATTACAAGTATACAAGTTAATGTACATTTCTAATTATTGCAGGTTCACGTCAGCCTGAGTAAAAATGAAAATATAAGTTTTGCGGATAATGACGGAAACCCTATGTTCTCACCTAGAAGAGAGTGGACAAAGGTAATAAAATAACATTTGAAATTTAGAATTTAAATGTTAAGTTCTCGAATAGTGTCGTTTGGGCTCGCAACTTGAAACATAAACGTACCTGTTTTGTGTAATCAGCCCATTCAACATAATTCAGCACATTTGTTTATCGTCTGTAGGTTTTAAAAACGAATTAAAATGAGTCACTATTGATAGCTAAATCCTGAAAAAACTAGATTAATTTACTAGTTATAAACTGTTTGAAAGTCGTTTACATGGCATTTTACACTTTTTGTTCTTTTCCTTATTTTTGCAAAAATATTGTCATGTGTTTGTGGTTCGTGCTGTTATATATGACCTTTCGAACTATTTAATCGATGTTTTATCTTGGGGAGAATATTGAGCTTTCATTAACGTATTTAACTGCCCCATATTCTATGTGCGTCTATCTAATGTAAAGATTCTGTCGTTTGTTGATAACGTCATAAATCAGCTGGACATTGGCTTTTCTCGTATGCCCGGGAAGAAGGGCCAACAACTTGTAATGACAATTTGAAAAGGGATATGTATGTTTGCGTCAATTTGTGTAATTACATGTATGCACAATATCTTTTAAATTAGGAACTATTTGTTTTTTATCTTGATAGACAGTTTTAGTTCCGAAGGACACGGTTAGATCCGTTTATTTCCCAATTATCCCAGTACGAATAGGGACATCATTGATTGATGTTACAGCTAGAACAATAACAGGTGCTGATGCAGTTCAAAGAAAACTTTTAGTGAAGGTACGTATTAGATTGAATACAATTTCATAGAAGTACAGCAGTCTAACAGTTGAAATGTAGAATTTAAATAATCTATATTTATTGTTTTGAGGTCATGGATATGTTTGAGACTGGAGAACGAATCAGGTTTATTAACAACTACTTTCACAGTTTTGTACACCTTTCTCAATCTGATATCACTCATTTCAAGATTGTCAGTGTTGTTGTTACTTTAATGTTCACATTCAAAAAGGTTTGAAGATACAGTATATAAAAATAATGTATAAAAAGTATATAAAAGCCAATGTTGTACATGTATATTTACTCCATGTTATGTTGCAAAAGCCTGATAAAAGTAAACCTATGATTAACAACATAGAACAAACATATAAACTCGTCATATGATAAATGGTTTTCTAAGTAGGCATCAATCACTTTTACTAAAAGGGTACAGCAAAATAAGAAAATGACTTTAAAAAAAACATTAGATCTAAAAAAATCTGTGATTCTGATTTTCCAATTCACTCAATACTCTTATTTGAAACTACATAGATATATAATTCGTATCCAAACAGGGTTGATGAGCTTAAATCACATTCAGAAAGATATGTAGTTTAACATTAGTGTCCAAATAAAATTATATAACTCGTAAGAATCAAGGATTCAGTTATACTTTTTTTTAAACATACCCTTTCCTTTTATTTCAGCCAGAGGGTATAAAACAGAATTATAATATACCTATACCAGTAGATTTAACAAATGAAAGATCATATTCGACAGAAGTGGACGTCACATTCCCTCCAAACGTTATCAATGAATCTCAGTTCATCAAGGTTTCCGTAATAGGTAAGACAATAATGACTGACACGTATCAGGTTAATAAATAAACTCATTATAGATACCAGGACTAAATTTTGTATAAACGTTAGACGCACGTTTCGTCTACAAAAGACTCATCAGTGACGCTCGAATCCAAAAAGTTCAAAAGGCCAAATAAAGTACGAAGTTGAAGAGCATTGAGGACCAAAATTCCTAAAAGGGTTGCCAAATACAGCTAGGGTAATCTATACCTGAGGTAGAAAATTTATGAATATAACCATATCAATGACAATTAAAAGATCTATTTGGAGGAAGATGTTGAAGTTTGGTTTTCATTTGAAGGAGTGCTTTTGTAGATAAAACTTGCGTCTGGCGTAAATACAAAATTTCAACAAATTGTTATTTGGATGGAGAGTTGTCTCATTGGCACTCACACCACATCTTCCTATATCTATATACAATAATGAAGGACATTTTGTTTTTTTTCATTTATCAGTTCACGTGATATGTCAATGATGAATCTTATAAATAGTTATCATTGATTTAAATGTGATTGAAAAATTCTCAACATTGCCTTTACAACACATTTTTATACATATTTGCTCCAACCGTTTACAATACTATGATGTTCAAATGATGTCTTATTTCAAACACAACAACATGATAACATAATAAGTTCTGTTCGGCAGTTTAAATGACCAATTTCAACAAGTCTCAGACTTTGATGGCTTTAAACAACCCCTTTACTAATTCACAATATCAATAAAATGAAACAAAAGACCATTAGTTTTAATATTTACTTTGAAGTTTTCTGTTTTCTCGCATTTTATTATCTTTAGGATCTCTGGTATTGAAATAAACTTTGAAATATTTAAAACATGGACTTTTATTTGGATATAAAAAAAAATTTGCCACCAATTTACTCAATGATATAGTGTAGAAAATTGTAAAACATTATCCAAGAATAACGTTCTTTATCATGTTTTGTTTTTGTATCGAAGACTAAATATTTAATAGATTTATTATTTTTAATGTTGATAATGTTTTTCACATGTTTTTTGCTTCTAAAATTGATTAACAATAATGAATTGTGGTGATTTTAAAAATTATGTATGTAGCAATAGCATTTCTTTTGCGAATTTATGTTTTCATAAAACAAAATTGTTTTACAGGTGACATTATTGGAAAAACGTTATCTGGAATAGAAGATTTACTACAGATGTCGTACGGATGTGGTGAACAAAACCTCGTCAGATTTGTACCAAATGTGTTTGTTTCATCATATCTGAACGTAACCGAGCGACTGACAAATGACATCGTTGCTAAAATAGACAAGTTCCTTACAGCAGGTAAACGATTTCAGTTAATTTCATATAGTTGTGAAATCAAATTGTACAATAATGGTGCTTGATACATGATGTTTACAGAAATCGATAATGCGTTGAGTGTAGACAAAAACACATTGACCAGTCCGAGATAGATATTTCCACAAAGGAATGAATTTTGAGGTTGTTTCTTTCAATATTTTCTTGCCGATCCATTATTAAAAAAAACCTGCCTTTTTAAACTTTAAATTTTACATTCGATCCACATTTTACATGTATCAGTGGTTAATAAATTAAGTGATATTGTGAGGTTGAGACAATTTTCTATGATATGCTGCGTTATCCCATGATAAGACTCTGTAATATATTGAATCAGCAGTAACATAGATCTTGTCGAACATCCACAGCTGAAGAAATTCTAGATATGAAATGAAATATTTTGTTTGTTTTTAATTGTCCCTCTCTGTCTTTTCCTGATTGTAAATGAAGTGTTTGAAAAGTGAATACTAAACGAAATTGCATAAGATGTCATACGAGGAAAGATAACCCAGATCTTGCTGTGTTCTTCTGAAACAATTCTATATCAAATTCTTTTTGACTCTATTACTCTTTAAAATTTGATGTTTATTTGAAAATTTAGCATCCAGTTTCCGACGCCAATAATGAGATTGTTTTTTTCTAATTGCTCATATGGTGTATCATGTCAGCATCGTTAATTTAAAACTTTTGTATGAGTAAAGACAAAAATATGTTAAATGTTTGAATGTTTTAAGTTATATTCTTGTCGATTATTTAGCAGCTGTAGCTATCAACGGATATTTAACTACTATATTTATGTTTTTGTTACAGGATATCAACGTCAGCTATCGTATGCTCGTCATGATGGATCATTTAGTGCATTTGGTAACTCCGATAGACAAGGTTCTACATGGTAACTTCTACAATAAGACAAATTGAATCAATTATAAATATTTATGTTAAAGGATATTGTGTAGGTTAATTGAAGGTTTCAAAGTATTTAAATCTATCTGATGAACAAAGACAAGTGGGTCTGTCATAACTCTCCTTTGAACATGCCAAATCTTGATCATTTCATTGATGTTGACAAAACTAGATCATATGATAAATTTGGTGATTTTAAAAGAGGGACGAAAGATACCAAAAGGGACAGCCAAACTCATTAATCTAAAACTTACTGTCTTCATGTCAGCAGTAACGTGTAGTCTGCTTTACTGAATCGGGTTAACAATTACAGTAAATTCGTTACGCTTGTGCATCCTCACACTATACATATTTCTGTCACAGGGACATAAACAATGCCCAAAAAGAGTTATGAGGAAGAATACAAATACTATATATGTGTAAGTGTCAAATTTTGCATATTGGTTGAATGAAACGTATGATCTGTATCTAAACGCAAAAGTGACATTTTCTTTTGCAATCTTCGATCAATATATACCAGAATGATCACGTTGTTTTGAGTTTGTTTGATTTCAAAACATAGACATATTGCATAGTAACGTATGCTACTGGTCTTGCTACTTTTGGAGTTCATGTGAATTCCTCAGAGTTTTGCTTTTAATATTAATTGGTATTTTATTCATGAAATCGGGAAATGTACATCAAAAACTACTCCAGCCTCTAACTTATGTTTAGGTTAACCGCGTTTGTGTTAAAATCATTTGCACAAGCGGCAGAATCTACTTACATTGATCCAGAAGTGATTAGAAAAGCAGCATATTTTCTTCTGAGGAGACAAACATCTTCCGGTGAATTCAAAGAGTACGGCACGGTGTACAGTAAAGCATTACAGGTATTACCTTATCTCTCGCTTTAACGAAATATATATCATATGATGTAAACATGTGTACTTGTTAAGCTAAATGATAAAATCTGTATTCTTTCATTGGATTAATGCTTTAATTTCTAATTTTCAGTCAATATTGCGGCAGGATTGAAAGTTGATTATTTAGTGTTTCAAAACATATGATACAGAAATTTCTTTTACAAGTTTCTGAAAATAATTTATGACAGGAATTCACTATGGTTAAGTCATTTCGACCATAGTTGGACCATTCAATATAAAGATCTTGAAAGACTTTTTACGCTACATGTAACAAGTCGTAGGTAAAAACGAAATATGGACTTTTATCTCTGTTTGTTATATTATAGTTCGTTCCTGTGTGTGTTACATTTTAACGTTGTGTTTCCGTTGTGTCGTTTGTTTTCTTTTTTTTTTTTAGTCTGAATTCACATTACTATAAGACGTGACACAGAACTTATCAATCCCAAATTCATGTATTTGGTTTTGATGTTATATTTGTTATTCTCATAGGATTTTGTCAAATGCTTAGTTTGTTTCTGTTTTTTACATTTTAATGTTGTGTCGTTGTTCTCATCTTATATTCAATGCGTTTCCCTCCGTTTTAGTTTATTACCCCGATTTTGTTTTTGTCCATGGATTTATGAGTTTAACAGCGGTATACTACTGTTGTCTGTATTTTATGTGCATCTTGCTATAAAACAAGGTATAACCACTATTTTCTACATTAAAATCGTGTACCAAGTCAGATTTATGACATATGATATCTATACGTTTGATGTGTTTGGAATTTGATTTTTCCTTTTGAATACGGAATTTCCGTTTTCAGTTGTCCTCGGAGTTCGGTATTTTTGTTATATATTACGTTTTCTTTTCTGAACCAGCTCGTACATAAATAGCTTCCCTCGTTTTAAGTTCAACTGATTTTTAGAAACAAAAAGAATCAAATAAGCAATTTAACATCGATCTAATGTTTAAAGCCAATTTTAGTTTTGTTCATATGTTGAAATGTTGCACCATTGTCCTAGGTTATGGTGAGGGTCGGGTACCTGCAAAAATATTTAACCCTGCCATATTCTGTATGTGTTTGTCCCAAATCAGGAGCCTGTAATTTATTGGTTTTCATTTGTTGAGTATATCATAAGTATTTCCATTCAATGTATTGTAAATAAATCTTTCTGTAAGCTTTCTTGCTTGAATGGTTTTACATTTTTGATTCAGAACTCTTGATTGTCTGTTTGTCTTTTTCATTTTTAGCAATGGCGTTGTCAGTTTTTTTTTTTAGATTTATGAGTTTGACTGTCCCTTTGGTATATTTCGTCCCTCTTTGATATCCATTATACATTTTACTTTGTATTGAAGGTTGTACGGGTACCTTTAGTTGCAAACGTATATGCATATGTTAAGTTGTTTTATTTGCAGTTATAGATCATCTTATTTTAACATAAAAAAAGACAGACAACCTACAAACAACCACCATAGAGAAAAGATAAGGAATGAGCAAAACAAAGCATAGAAAAAACAAGTATGTTCCCCTCGTTTTATTTGACAATTATTATTATATACAGGGTGGATCAGCATCAAGCTCTGCCAGTTTAACAGCATATGTTATCATTGCATTTGAAGAGGCTAAACTTAACAATCAGATACCTAGTAATGTAAGTTATTTCAATTTATATCATGACTACGCCATAATGTATTTGTTTCCTCTGTACACTTAATTTTCTCCTTAGAAAGACATTTCATACCAAAAGATTTGTCAAAGTTCGATTCTAAAATCCGATAAGATAATAAAATCATGTGTAAGAAACAAAATTGAACAAAACAAAAACAAATATTTTATCAATCAATCGTCCAAAAGTATTAAAATAAAGAGTGGCAATCAGCAAGTCTTTCATTATGGAATAAAAAAGCAAAAACAATATAAATAAATACTCTTCCGCGAAAGTAATTAAAAAAAACGAGCTCGGTACTTATACATCTCGTCAATGTGTTTGTATTGGCTTTCATATTTTGGTGGTTTGTTTTGTAAATGCAACTTTTTGTATTTCTTTTGTTCTTATAACGTGGCTCTGTACTTTAAAAGATCCCGTCAGTATGATATTGTTCTATTAAATGTCATTATGATATATTTCTATTATGAATTACTATATACGATGAACCACAAACGTCAAAATCATTCAATCGTGTAGTGGAATCAACTATTTTTGGATTCTTATAAATTCTATATATAATTTTGGACTAGTTTAAATCTCGGTCTATTTCTGAAATTTATTCTTACATACTTTTGATTTTTTTAACCCTGTATGCTTACATTGCCTATGTAAATTTTAAAATTGTTTGTATGCACATTGAACGACAAATTTATGTGACGTATAAAAACATTTCTGACATGTGGTTTTATTGACTTTTAAAAACTGGTATTCACAAAAGCCAAAGTCCGAAATGAATGGTAGTATGTTTTTTCTTAATCATTTTAACCATATATTTATTATTTTGATTTATACGACCACAGATATCGAACCCTGAACAATTGGGGCAAATTGGACACAATATTTAAGCTTGATACAGATCTGAATTTGGATTGTGATTAAATAGTTTACACAACATAGGTTTCTGACACAGAATGAATGTGGTCTAAGAACTTAAACTTTAAAACTAGTTGCAGGCCGTACGGTGACCTATAATTGTTAATTTCTGTGTGATTTTGGTCTTTTGTGGAGAGTTGTATTGTCAACGTATATTTGTTCCACCTAACAGAAGTTCCAGTGGAAACTTTGTTATAAACAATGTCATAATACCTGTACCTGATGGAACAAATATTCCATACTGTTTATTCCGTTAGGAACATCTACTGTAATAGTTATTCCTGTGGAAATAATATTCCAGAATATTTGTTCCATTTGGAAATTATATTATGAAGGAACTTCTGTTCCGTGACAGTATGATTGCTGTATGATTAGCAATCATAACACATCTCATTTTTACCTAAACCAACTAAACATCAAACCTCGAATCGTTATTATACTTGTAAAAGCCCATCTCGTTTTGCGCGTTGATTAAATATATTGCTTAATCAAATTTCAGGGTCATTATTGATTATCAATCCCCAAAAATATTTGATTATTTCAAATTGATAGAAACATATTCACCTACGTAAAAAATATATTTAATCAATATTTAGCAAAGAAGATGTGTTATGATTGCTAATCATACAGCAATCATACAACTCTCCACAAAAGACCAAAATCACACAGAAATTAACAATTATAGGTCACCGTACGGCCTTCAACTAGTTTCATTTTGTGACATACTTTTCATTTTTTTTAGAATAGCACAAATGTATTTCAATCGTTTTATAACTTGTTTACTTAGTTTTTTCTTTTTTAAATTCCAGATGATCAGAGAAGTAAATTCAACTTTACGCAGGGGTGCTATTCATATTGCTAAGTCTTTAGAGCAACACAAGAATGTTTCTTCGAGTTATCAATACGAATTGATTATTTGTACATACGCCTTAGCCTTATCCAAAACACCGCTGTCAGATGCACTTTTGGAAAAAATCGAGATATTTGCTAATACAACGAGTAAGCATTGCAAAGAAACTTCAATAAAGTTCAATTGTATCATTTAAACAAGAAAAAATATTCAATTTAACATATATGATTTCCGAACGTTTTATATGAACTAGAGACATTTGAAATGCATTATATATAAAGTTGCAATTTTCAATTCAACATTTCTTTAAATAGAACCGGGTTCAAATTGTATTTAAAGATATTCAATTTAATATGACGGAATCGTTTTACAATTTCATACGCAAAAACTCACTGAATCCTTTTTTTGTGATTTAAGGCGTATACATTTCTCTTATATAATATGGTAGCATGAA
Source organism: Mytilus trossulus (assembly GCF_036588685.1). Taxonomy (NCBI): domain Eukaryota; kingdom Metazoa; phylum Mollusca; class Bivalvia; order Mytilida; family Mytilidae; genus Mytilus; species Mytilus trossulus. The sequence goes on from NC_086374.1 coordinate 1,091,270, forward strand.
TTAGATGAACTTTTTTGTTTCAATGCGAGACACAAATAAACTTAGGCACAAACACGTAAATTTTATGCAGACAGAGATGTAATGTGTACTGTTGTATACAATTATGTTAGCGAACACTGCAGGAACAGTCAAATGATACCTGTTACCTGTCTGGTAGGTTCACCCTTTCTAAGGGTCACTCCGAATGGGATTTATTTAGGTTAGTATTAAATATGTACATTATTTACAGTTGTACATTTAAACTTTAAAGTAATAATACCTGTACAGTAATATCATAAACCAAGAAACTCCTACTTTCACTTGATAGACTGATATAGTTCATTTAGTCAAATTTAACTCTTGTTCAACAGGGTTGTTCGTTTTGTATGTTTGATATGTATTGTGTTAGTTATTTAATGATTCCTCAATATCGAAATGAAACTATTTTCAACAGGATGAATACTTGTTATATTTATGAGCTAAAAATGTTAACCTCATTTATAATGATAGTATATATGTAAAAAGAAGATGTGGTATGATTGCAAATGAGACAACTCTCCACATTAAACTCATGAAAAAGAAATTAACAACTATAGGTCACCGTACGACCTTTAACAATGAGGGAAACCCGAACCGCATAGTCATTATAAAGTGTCCTGAATGTATTCTAGAAAAACTACATGCTTGAATTATGTACAAAATGATAAACATATTAGACGTATGCAAAATGCTACATATTTATATAAACTTAAAACCTTTTAAAAGACTTTGCTAAAACCAATTGCTACGGTGTGAAAACATTTTCGACTTTCACTTTGAGGGTTAAATTTTAACAATACAAATCGTCTTATTTAAAAGACGAAACCTTATAGGTAGTTTGCCATTTGAACCGTTTACATGAACTGTCGTGTATGAATTTTAATTTCAGAAAAACTAGTCAATGTTCAAATTAAAACATGTTTTCTTTAATTCATAGACGGCGACAAATTCTGGCAGTTATCTGAGATGGAAGCAGAATCAATTCAACCATACAGTCACTGGAAACCACCTCATACCCAAGTCAGAGCACTTGACATTGAAATTACATCATATGTATTGTTAATCTATAATTTAAAAAACGACACAGCAAACGGTATTAAAGTAGTAAGATGGTTAAACAAGCAGAGAAATCCTTTTGGCGGGTTCATTTCCACACAGGTAAATCAAAATCATATCAAATTGAGAAAAGCAATTGAATGCAACCTCATAGTATTTAACATAATTTTATAAGTAAAGCATTTTGTAAAGTTCATGAGCTATCCCGAAATTTCCAAAATTTAAAATAAAAACGAGAACGATTCTGAACATGGCTGCACCGAACTTCGTTCAGATTCTTTTTTTCACTGATCGGTATTAAGAAAAAAGGACAATTTTAGGACATAATTATACACCCCAGATTTTAATGTTCTTGACTTGATGTATTTTGATTCAGACTGTAAAAATATATCAACGATTACTTGTACGCCAAATGTTCACACAGTACTCGAAATGCATTATTATAACTGAGGTGGTTTTGCTTTAGCATGTTATTTAGATATTGAGATGGATTTAGGATAATTTCTCTAAAACAAACGTGTACCTTAAAGACTATGTTTTTACAGGATACTGTTATAACATTACAAGCCATCACAGGCCTGGCTGAACAGGTTTATACACCACAGTTTAGAGCATCTCTGACTGTAACGGGAAATGAAGGGAATGTTTATAGGTTTAATGTTGACAACAGTAATTCGCTTGTTCTACAGATGGAAGATGTGAGTATCATACAGTCTATTCCTAAATATTGATTTGAAATATTTTAACTTGTAGTTATTAAAAAAATAACTCTAAATAACAGAAAAACATTCTTATATCTGGAAGAAAATGTTTGTTCTTACCTCGCGTGGATTCTAGCTCATACTTTATTTATATCGAGACTTTTTACATTTTTAAAGTGGAGTGTAAACTGCAACTAAAATGTGCTCTTTATTATCTAGTTGCTTCTTCATAGAAATGAATTACAAACTATTCATTAAGTAAAACAAAACTGCATCATTTGGACCATAAAAACTATATTTATCTTTAAAATTATTTTATTGTTATATCGTGTCTTAGTAATATTAAATATATATTGCGGTTATAGACAACATTATGTGTGATGAGCACTTATCAAATATGAATGATGAGCAAAACAGCCGTTTTGATAAAGAGGGGCAAATGCATGGTCAGCTGTATATTTAATATTCAGGCGCCTCTAGACGGTTGCTACAGCTATCAGTCCAGAATCGCCCCAATTGTGTGATTACATATTTCTGTTTGTGGACTGATTTTACAAAGGTGCATAAGATGACCAAAATATTGTGATCATTATAGACTGATGATTGCATATCTTTTTAAAAAAAACAAGCAATCATTTTGTTGTTTACATTATATATTATGGTTTCATCTAGATGCCTATATCAACCAGAAGAGTTCGCGTTGAAGCACGAGGGTATGGTTTTACGATGGTGGAGGTATGTGTTTACATTAGTTTAGAATTTTTTAAGAAATTTATTTAATACTTTTCATGGGTTCCCTATAATTCTTTTAGGCACAAACTTCGAAAATATTTGCTAGAAAAATATTGGTGCAATGTAATAGAGTTGTATCTGTTGTGAGGGAACACAAGTTGTTAGATGTATTGTTGTGTTATGTCAGCCCCATGAGGTTAAGCGTATCAAGAGTTACAACATAAAGAATGACCTTTCTATATCTGGTTAAAACGTTAGAAATACAATCAAACATAAAAGGAAGACATTAAATTGATGTTTTCTATCTTTTGCATTTATAATTACATGTCGAGAGGTCAAAGTCTACATACAAGATCAATAATGAACTTGTCTTGTTTAATGGGATTTATGATCAAGGATCAAAATTAAGAATATCCCTTTAATATTTGACAAGGTTTTAAGGAAAGAAGAACATATTTGATAAGGAAATAAATATTTTTTTCTGTAGGTGTATATTTTTACCAACAACAGGATCTGCTTTCCCTTACCGAAGCACCTGAGATCACCCCAAGGTTTTTTATGGGATTCGTGTTGTTTATTCTTTAGTTTTCTATGTTGTGTCATGTGTACTATTGTTTGTCTGTTTGTCTTTTTCATTTTTAGCCATGGCGTTGTCAGTTTGTTTTAGATTTATAAGTTTGACTGTCCCTTTGGTATCTTTCGTCCCTTTTTTATATTTTATCTACATGCTCCTTTGTGTCATTTCAAATCAAAACTTTAGATTGAGTCGACGATACAATGCTACTCCTGTTTAGTGAAAACTATATTGCTGTACAGCTTAGTTAAGAGATCAGTTAACGACAATGGACACATATGTCACGATGTCATGGAAGAATAATTCCAATTCAACCTCAGTGATATAAACAACAATCGATCAATCATAAGTCAACGAGTGGTTTGTATACGAAACGCGCGTCTGGCGAAAACATGAAATTTCAATCCTTGAATCTATGATGAGTTTATTTGCTAGGAATCGGATAGTTTTGAACTTAACACTTCTTAAAATATAACAAGAATGTGTTCATAGTACACACATGCTCCACTCGCTCTATCGTTTTCTATTTTCTATTGGGTTAAAATTCTTTTTGTTGCATTATAGAAATATTATGTCATAAGGAACATGTTTACTTGATTTGAATTCAATTTCATCAAAAACAACCTTGACTTAAAACGGAAAACAACAAAAATATAATACTCCGGGGAAAATTCAAAACAGAAAGTCCCAAACTAAATGGCAAGATCAAAATAATAAAAAGTAAAAACACAAAAATACAGAACTCCGAGGAAAATTCAAAAAGTAAAATCAAAAATCAAAAGGCAAAATCAAAAGTCCAAACACATCAAACGAATGGATAACATCTGTCATATTCCTGACTTGGTACAGGCATTTTCTAATGTAGAAAATGGTGGATTGAACCTGGTTTTATAGCTAGCTAAACCTCACACTTGTATGACAGTCGCATCAAATTCCATTACATTGTCAACGATGTATGAACAAAACAAACATACTCAAAGAGTAAAAATGTCAAAAATAGGGGTACAGCAGTCAATATTGTGTTATCATCTTAATATCACTATAAAAACAACAAATGTAACGAAGAATCACAAAAAGGCATACATCAAATTTAAAATACTCATTTTGCTTTTCTTGTACCAATTAATTTATGTATATAAAAAGTCTACCCGTAAAGGAAAGAAGGTTTTTATTGCTGGTGTAAAAATGCGCGTTTGAAATTCGTACAGGTAGACATAAAAATCATTATGTTTTCCTTATACCACTTAATTTATCTATATAAAGTCTACCCGTAAAGAAGAGATGGTTTTCATTGCTGGTGTAAAATTGCGCGTTTGAAATTCGCACAGGTAGACATAAAAATAATTTTGTCGTTCAAAGTATGAAAAAAGTAAAAACACAAAAATAGGGGTACAGCCGTTAGCATTGTGTTGTAATCTTAATCACTATAAAAACAAACAATTATGGCACAAATAAAGGCATATTGACACAGCACATCAGCTTAAACGAAAGACAACAGTATAATGATTTACCATAGCACAATAACGCAAGGACGGGATAGAATCTTAAAAATAGTCTATGTTTTTTACATGTCTCATTGCTATTGTAACCTACAAAATTGACATTTGTAAACATGTTGTTAAATTGGTGACAAAAGTATGAATTCGGATAGTGTTATTTTGATTTCTATTCATTATACTATAACATATTTTAGGTGTCTGTATTTTTCAATGTCCCAGAGGAGCTTCGAAAACCAGCGTTTGCCTTAGATATTAACATCCTAAACGATTCAGTTCTAGGGTTTAGGCTTCAAATATGCTTCAGGTATATCAAAATAGTGCTTTTGAATAAAGGCAAAGTATCCATTAACTTAATATCTAGTAGTATACCGGTGTTTAAAAGTAATGAATCGATTGAGGAAAAACAAATCCAGGCCACAAACAAAAACCGAGGAAAACACATAAACTATAAAAGGAAAACAAAGGAAAAAAGGGAATACAACAAAAAACAAACACCAACACACATAGAAAGGAACTATATCATAACAACTGCACTATTCCTGAATTGGAAAGGACATTTTAGGAAAATAATTGATTGGTTGAACCTAGTTAAGCAGCATGCCAAAGCGTGAATGACATGAAAAGAAACACAACACGAACACACGCAAGGACATTCATAACTGAAAATAGCACAAACAAATAATCAAAAAAATATTTTGCAGTTGGTTAAGAGGCAACAACAGTACAATGGGGTATATTGAAATTACCAAACCAACTGGAATGGAAACCGACATTGGCTCCTTGAATACAAGCAGTACATATGGCCTTTATAAGAAAAAAGAAATAACTGCAGATCAATTGAATCTATATTTTGACTGGGTAAGAAATACATCTTCTATTTTGTTATACCTATAGTGTTCTAATTCATTGAAATAACACACATCAACCACGTACAAAACACTTTATTCAATCGCACTTATATCGTGACTTCTGTTAGGATATTTTACATATATTTATATATATATATATAATTAACAAATTCAAATATTTAACTAATTTCTCATTTTGATACAAATATAGTGTTCCAAATAATTGAAATAACACAAAACAACTATGACACAACACCATAATACATTCGCACTGATATCGTGATCATACTTCTAATTAGGATATGTATATATAAATAATAATTAGCAAAATACAAATATTAAACAAAATGATTGATAATTGAGAAAATTATGCACTAACTGCCATTTGAAATAGAAATGAAATCGATAAAAAAAATTCAAAGCAAAGAATCGTCAGTACTGTTTATAGATGATACATTTTTGTTGTTTTATATTGGTTAAAATGTCAAGTTAAAGTTGAACCACAAAAACGTCATGTACTGACTTAAGTGGCAATTTTCATTGTGTTATATTTCTTCACTATTTAGATTACTAGTAAAGAAATGTGTATTGATATAAACATAGATAGAGTGAGTCTTGTGGCTAAACAGAAACCTGTTCCATGTCGGATTTCTGAATATTATGAACAAAGTAAGATTTTCAAGCAAAAATCGTTATTCTACTTTATTCAAAACATAGAATATATCTCGTTTGAAACATAATAACTGTACAAATTAAACAACGTTTTATACTATCTTTATGATTTGTATATATACTAGTACACGACAACATAACGCATGAGTACAATTATATCTTTTTATTGTTCCATCAGCATTGCCGACCTAGTGACAGTACCTATCGTTTAGCATTTAAATTTTTAGACACAAAACATTAACTACTGGGAAAACATGCAGAAGCGTCATGAAAAATATATTTTAAAGCCAAATACATAAAATAAAATTTACCAGAACACAACCTGCTCCCACAAAAATATAAGATGTCTACATTCTTACGTGTATTTGGTGTAGGAACCACTATGATTCTAGACACAATACAAAATATGGTTCTTTAATTTTCACATTTCTGTAGAAAAATCTCTGTCATATATCTCAAGTATTTCATTTCAACATCTAAGATGACTATTTTCAAGTGTTTTTGCAGTCCAGACACAATACAAAATTGTACTTGATTAAACTATTCTAATATTACTACTAGCGTTACTTAAACGTACCAGTCATCTTAAATTTTCTGAATCGTTATGAAAAAAAATAGTATATGTTTGTTCTATTTATGCATTGACTCATTTACGAGATTGGGCATATGACAGTTGTTATCCATTTGTTTGACGTGTTCGAGCATTTGATTTTGCTAATTGATTATGGACTTACCTTTTTGAATTTTCCTCGGAGTTCCGTATTTTTGTGATTTTGACATAAATAGAATATAATTACGACGAGGCAACACAATATTGATGCATAAAATTATTTAGCACTACATATACAACGGTTGAATTTAACATAAGAGAACTAATATCAAACATTAAACGTGCACTATGTTTAATTTAATATTTGTTTGCCTTTATACTATTTCGAAAATGAGACGTATGTTTGATGTGTATTGTTAACATTATTTTGAAACGAGACAATTTTAACCAAGCTTATTCTTATACTTGAAAGATCTTGGAAGGAATGCATATTTTTTGTTAACTGTCATATATTTTTACAGGTAATGAAGTGATAAAGATGTATCAATCTAAAGTATTGTCTAGTTCGTCTATAACGGATGTTTGTGGAACAACTAATTGTCAGTAACAAAAAGTAAGTTTATGATATAGACTTAGTTTATGATAAAATACTTTGATTGCAATAAGGCATGTAGATTGATACATTGTTTGATAATATTTAACATATTGGTTATGACAGAAGAAACATGTTGACAACTAAGGCTTTCTAAGATATTTGCCAGTTTTGTTATGATTTAAAATAACTTCATATTCGGTATATTGGTAAACCATATGTTTTGTCAGTCATGTGCAGCATGGTAAACACTGGACCGTAACTCAATGTATTTACTGATAAAAGCGGTACTGTCGAAGATTCATTGCACACACCAGGTGTCACGATTTATATTGATGCTTCAAACAAAGCACGTAACTCATCGATTTATAAATCGAATAAATAAAAGTATAAACAAAAAGATAGCCAACAAGTTGACAGATCACATTTTTGATCTCACTTTAGATTTAATGATTTTCAAGTTTAAATTAAATTCAATATAATCGAGAATGGAAATGGGGAATGTGTCAAAGAGAGAACAACCCGATCAAAGAAAAAAACAAAAACAGCAGAAGGTCACCAACAGGTCTTCAATGTAGTGATAACTTCCCGCACCCGGAGTCGTCCTTCAGCTGGCCCCTAAACAAATATATACTAGCCTTTTGATCTTTATTTCATACTGACATTATCATTATCGGTCAGTTGATCCACTCTAGCGTTATATTTAGAAAACGTTTAAATTTGCAAATGTATAGAAGAAATATTATTTTTTTGTTGTTGTTCGATTTTTTTTTTAATCAAAATAGTGTTATATTGATAATTACGTCTCTTTGTATTTCAGGAGAACTTTAAACAAGAAGATCACTAGAGCACTATACTTACACTATATGCAGCGGTGTAACTTCATGAAATATCAAATATGTTTAATACAATAAATTTAAATGTATTTTGCCCATGGAGTAGTCGTTTTTTAGTTTATCGACTTATTAAGCTTGAATGTCTAACAAAAGTAATAAGTAACTTTAATGATTTATTGTTACTGCTAATAAAATAAATATCCTTATATGAAATAGAAATGTATCGGCGCAGGGATTTTATTCTGTCGGAAGAAAGGTAAAAATAGTTTACCGATGCTAAATCCGATTGATGAATACAAAAGACAAATGAAGGCAATAATTACAAACTGATGGCACGAAACCTGGTACACCGACAAGGTGAGCATATCTATGCATTGAAACAAGACTAATGCATTTTTCATTATTGCTTTTTTAATCTTTTTAAAAAATGTACAATGCAAAAAAAAATCTTCCTTTATATATTATAATAATAGTATATTTGCCAATAATCCATTTCCTTTTGTTACTATCAAGTTTTAAAACAAAGTTTTCCACTTTGTAAAATCGTAAATTGGTTCTCTACCATACAAAATTGGCTTTTGCATACCCAAAACATGATAAGTAAATGTACCCAAAACATGATAAGTAAAAGTAAGATATCGGTGTTTGATAGGTTTTTTGTAAACCCGACTTATGTTATCAAAAATGTTAAGCTTAACAACAAATTTAATGTAAATTAAAGATATAAAAAAACAAAACAAAGGTTAAACACATTACACACATATAAATTTGCTCTTTCCGATTTTTGTGATTTTACTTTTTGTTCTTTCCGATAACTTTGCATTGTAAATAAAAATGGACCTCCTTCATAAAGAAGACAACTAAAAGAATAGAAAACTTATTGCAGAGTAAGTTACGGGAGTTTGCATACAAACTATTAGGTGTTGCAAGAATCATGAATCACAAAATGTAGTGTCCAAAGTTGTCTCTCTTTTATCACTGAATTTGAAATTTTTCAACACAATAATCTTATAAAAACAAATATTTCCAAACTGTATAAGACTTATTTGCACTTTAAAATCAAAATATTAATTATCCTAAGCTAATACATAGGAAACTGATGTTTAAAATGAAATATATTTTCTACTTGGAATACAAGACGCGTATTTCGTTCAAAAAGAACTCACCAGCGGAACGCAATCAAAACTGTCAGAACTTATAGAGCATTAACAACTGAAATTCAAATAGTTTTTCCAAATACAACTAAAGCAATAAATTCCTCAAAATTGACATACATGTGCTTTGATTCATTTAACGTGTAATAAACTGTTTATTTATATAAAAAAAATAAGAATATATCGATGCATGTTAACACTAAACTACCGAGCTGGTACTTCCCTATTGTGTTGTTTTCAAATGCGTATTTTCAAAGTGTATCATAAAAAAGAATAATCACAAATACCGAACTCCAAGGTAAATTCAAACAGGTAAATTTTATAAAACTGAACACTTCAAACATGAGACTCTTTTATCATCATTTTCTATCATTTCGTCACCAGTGTCTGAGCAGAAATTTGAGGAGCTAAAGAAATTCTCTTCCGTGTATTTTTTTTTATAAAAAGTTCATCGGGAGGTCCCAAGACCTTGTTGATAAATATTTCGTACACGTTCCAAAACATATGTTAAGCTACCTATAAAACCAGGTTTTATCTACCATTTTCTAATTAGGAAAATGACTATTCCAAGTAAGGCATATTACTATGGATATTCATTTGTTTGATGTGTTTAATCTTCTAAGCTTTTAATTTTTGCCATTGGATCAGTTAGTATCCCGTTATAACTTTCCTCGGTATTTTGTATTCTCACTTTTTGTTTACTTCTATTATCTTTTGGTTTGTTTGAATTCAGTAAAAAAGTGAAAATGAATTTGTAATGATAAATATTACTATAATATTAATTTATGGCCTTATTTATATTGGCCCTGTAACATACCCGATATTTCAATAATGATCAAGGATGTTACTCTTAGTTCCATTTCAAATGCCCGAGTTTATTGTTATGTCCAAAACCATGGTCAATATGAAAAGTTCATATATTGTTTTCTTTTTATTAACCAAATTCCTTCTTCTTTCCTAACTATGAATCTATAACAGGCCCAATACAGAAACAGTCATTTCATAACACTTATTAATTGGTTTTAATTATTTGATTAAACTCAAAGCGAGACACTTACCGTGAAGGAGATACATGAATTCATAGCTCATCCTGAACGGTAGGGATTTCGTAATGCATGAATGAGATATCGTAATGAGTGGCTGTAGCGAGTTCTCCATTCATTATAACGGCTTTCGATATTTCACACTAATAAAGCATGAGCATTACATACTGTAGTTAGTTGATTAATAGTTGTTAGAAATAGACGTTTGTGAGCTATAACGTGTATGTTTTTCCAAGGAGATAAAAGAGTATTCAACTAATGCAGAGGATTATTAAGAATTCTGAATTATTAAGAACTGGCATAGAGACGATGGACGTAATAATGGGTTCATTTGCCAACAAATCAAGTAGTTGTGATTTCAGTTTTTTCATTGGGCTCCGCAAATCAAGGAAAGCAAAATATAATATCTATTACAGAAAATAACATTAAGGTTATAGGGCTTAATCATAATGTAATTGCATTCTTAATGGTTTATATCTAGCCCCACGTCGATTTGTTGCAATGTTAACATGTTTTATAAACGACTTCGATATGTATTGTAACTAGAGTAAATAAAAAGAAGTAATAAAAAACTGGGATCGGCAGCCAATAGTAGTGCTGATATATAGGTCAACCTACCTACTACGTGCTGATAAGAACTCCGAAATAATGATCATTCCGTGGTGAAAAGTATTAAGTTTAGAAATATTCCTTAAATATATTTCCAAACTAAAAAGAAATTCAGCAAATGCCAGACTCAAATTCAAAGCTGAAGTTGAAGGACAGTCCCTCTGAAACTGAAACAATACGATAGATAGACTACTAGTATGTAATACTAGCCTGTAGTTATATCGTAAATATACACAGCGAATACTTGAACTTCTTAGTATAGTAATAATGTATAATTGGTGCACGCAGAGAGACACTTAAACAACCACATGGTTTTTTTTTAAAAGATCAGGATAATTTGCTTTAAATTGCTTGAAATACTTAAGGATGATTTCGGCACATAAATCTTGATTGACGCTGCCTACTGTCTAGCATGATATATTGCACGCTGATTCCGGACAGAATCACTATGGCGTCAACTTTAAATACGCTGCTTTGAGTGCGACTTACAAGCTGAATTGTTAATGTTTTTGTACGGTTTCAGAAATAAAACCAAGTATTGTATCTATTTATTTTTATTCTTATATGTTGTTGACGTAGTCTTCTGCGTTAAAAAAAAAAATGATATATTATTCTCAAATCTAGACGATTTAATGACATTTACGATTCGATTGGTGTTATCGAATGACATGTTAATTTTGTATGTTTTGAAGTATTTATTTTCATAAAAAAAAAAAACTAAACAGGAAGTTCAAAATGACTATTACGGAATTTACTCAAGTTCACGCTTATAAAAATGTATGCTGCAAGATGACAATTCTAAACGAAGGCCCCCTCGTCTGCAGTTTATGACCAGGAGACCTTAAGGTGACCAATAGTTACTCACATCCATGTCCTATAGTATCTTACAGACAGCTATCTTGAAACATTTCATTAATTATATAAAAAGTAAAATCACAAAAATACTAGTGTCCAAAGAACATTCAAGACCGAAAGTCCCTAGCCAAATGGCAAAATTAAAAGCTCAAAAACTCTAATACGTAAAACGAATGAGTTACAACTATCATATTCCTGACTTGGTACAGGTATTTTCTTATGTAGAAAATTGTGTATTAAGCCTTGTTTAAGAGCTATATAAACCTCTCACTTGTACGACAGTAGCATAAAATTCCATAATATTGACAATAAAGTGTGACAAAAACACAAACTGACACAATAGGTAAAAATGTCAGTAATGGGGTACAGCAGTCAACATTGTGTTATGAATTTTAACCAAATGTGTAACAAAATACAAAGAGAGGCTCATAGACAAATCACATTAGTTAAAATGAAGTACAAGTATACAACAATTTACCATAATACCTACTCTCATAAAATAAACAGCATTTGTGGTTTGTTTAATACAATTATCGTGACTCTATTGACAAACTGAGTGAAGTACAGGTTTTTATTATGAAACAAGGAAGTGTTCTAGTTAATATAGTTCGAGTAAGAAGATCCGGTAAATTAACCTTACCTCAGGAACTTATAAATAGGATCGTCTTCTGATTTATGTAAGACGTGGTTGAGGAACAAAGACATTTCTTCTGTAATGACAGGATGTTCAAATTCTGATAAGGAAATGTAAAAATAGATTTATAGATTAATTCATCAATAAATAAAAGATAATTTCAAAGATAATGAATTCAAGGGAAGAACTAAACAAAACAAGGTGCGGTGTTCCTTTAATAATCGTGTTTGCGTGAAATTATTATAAAAAAAAAAAGAAAAAAGAAAAAAGAAATACAACTAAGTGCAAACTATTTTAATTTGACTTATGTAAACTATGACAACCCTCTAAACCTAACAATATATGTTATACATCTTTTAAAAAAATAATTCTCGTAAATTTTAAGCAGCTTATACAAGCAGATGTACTTTTATTTGTTTTTTGAAGATTGTTTTGTTTGATTTTGAATGATGGCTATTAACAGTGTTATCCGAATTAATTCAGCACTGAAGTGTTTGTGCAATCGCTGTCATTGTTGGACAGTTTTGATGTTTAGTCAACTGGTAATGCTGAATATCTTCATTTACACCATGTATACCCTAAAAACGAGCAAGTATACCTCATCCTCGCCTCCTTTTTATTTCCTCATTGGAACAGTTATATAAATTATGAATACATTATCATTGCAATTCCAGTCAATTTTAATCTAAATCCTACACTCTTAAAGGAAGATAATATCGAAGAAGAAAGATACTTTTCAATATAGAAATATAAAATTGAGAAGAGAAATGTTGAATGTGTCAAAGTGAAAATCATCCGACCATAGAGCAGACAACAGACGAGGGCAACCATAAGTCTTAAATGTAGCAAGAATTCCCGCACCCGTAGGTGTCCTTCAGCTGGCCCCTAAAAATATGCATAATAGTACAGTGATAATGGACGTCATAGAAAACTCCGAATTATATGTATATTTAATTTGAGTGCTAAAACAATCTTTAACTATTCAAACGAGAAAGCTGATGGCCTGATTTATTAACAAAAACAAATATGATAAACAGCAACACACGACAACCTTTAAATTACAGGATCCTGACCTTTGTACAATGTTGCGGGGTTTATTATGTAACCTCAATTCTATCATCAAATGTGCATGTAGTAATAGTTTAACAATGGGATAAACTCAAAACTCAGCTTAGAAGGGCGTTACTCATCAGATCGATAAAAAAAACCAAAAAAAAACAACAACAAAAAAAAATGATTAAATTCAAGGTATTCTGTTTCGACTTCCATATTGTCCTTTAGACTTTGTTTTTGAAAATGATATAGCAAATTGTACGGTTCTAGTGAAGACAACATAAATACGATACCGGGACAATCTGTTTATCACGAATACTGTACTCACAAACCTCAAACGTTTGAAGGAGGAACCTTAAGTGGCTTTAATAAATAAGTATATAATGACCCATTTTCTCAGAACGAGACATAATTTATTGTACTCTAGTTGTACCATTCAGTTTATGTTATACAATGATGTATCTTTTTATCCATTACAAGTACACAACATGGGAATAGTTCTATTCTGTATTTGACATTCAGACGCTTTAATCGCGACGACAAGCTATATATAACATATCTGTCAGGATTCCATAAGTGAAACTCCTTTTCCAATAGTTTGAGTAACAAGACAATTATTTACGTGACAGAAAAACAAATCAATCTAAATTTGTAGATGACAGATTCATAAGGTGAAATTAGTTCAGGGGACAGTAATGCGTTTGGTACAAAGGCATGACCTGACTTCTTTTCTATCTTCATAGGAAACTTACTATCAGGGGACTACTAAACCATTGCAATGTATAATCTGTATCTTTTGTAAATCCACTTTATCTCAATTTCATATCTTTTTCATGTCTTTATATCATATAGATATTTTAATTCTTACCATATGGAGAATATTCTTGTTGTCGTAGAAGGTATTATTTTTATTATTTACAAAAGAAAAACTCTACATGTATATTTAATTGCCTCTCAGATAATGCGTACCAATTTTTATTGTTTGTAAGACGGAATGGTATATTTCAATATGTTTCTACTGGGCTGCTGCGATATAAAAATTTCATTAATTTTAAAACGATTGTGCAATTGAAATTAAAACGAAAAACATGTTTCGAAGCATTTGAGAGTGTCATGGTGTGAATTTTATTTTCAATATCTTAATATTTACATCATACTTTTTCGTATTTCATCAATCAGTATTCTCCTTAACAGTTTTATCAGATACAGAATTTTAAAAAAATCTATGCTTCGTTAAGATGTTTACGAAGAGAAAAAAAATCTCACGGGAAAGTGGGAAGACGAAAGATAACACATTCACAAGTAAAGATTTCACTAGTATATTGATTTTGACACTGTTATGAGGACATCATGATACTTAAAAGAAGGAGGTATTGTATTGATTTTCAAAATGATTTTGATACACCATATACAAATTTTGATAACATCTTAGGGATTTACGTTTACTTTATCATAGTGATAATAAAGAATTGGTTTTATTTGTAAAATCTTAATTTGAATCCTATCAAGTTTTGATATAGTGATCCAGGCACCATTCATTATACTCTCACAAACGATATAGTGATCCATGCACCATTCATTATACTCTTATGAACGATATAGTGATCCATGCACCATTCATTATACTCTCATCAACGATATAGTGATCCATGCACCATTCATTATACTCTCATCAACGATATAGTGTTCCATGCACCATTCATTATACTCTCATCAACGATATAATGATCCATGCACCATTCATTATACTCTCATGAACGATATAGTGATCCATGCACCATTCATTATACTCTCATCAACGATATAATGATCCATGCACCATTCATTATACTCTCATCAACGATATAATGATCCATGCACCATTCATTATACTCTCATCAACGATATAATGATCCATGCACCATTCATTATACTCTCATCAACGATATAGTTATCCATGCACCATTCATTATACTCTCATCAACGATATAATGATCCATGCACCATTCATTATACTCTCATGAACGATATTGTGATCCATGCACCATTCATTATACTCTCATCAACGATATAGTAATCCATGCACCATTCATTATACTATCATCAACGATATAGTGATCCATGCACCATTCATTATACTCTCATCAACAATATAGTGATCCATGCACCATTCATTATACTCTCATCAACGATATAATGATCCATGCACCATTCATTATACTCTCATCAACGATATAGTGATCCATGCACCATTCATTATACTCTCATCAACGATATAGTGATCCATGCACCATTCATTATACTCTCATCAACGATATAGTGATCCATGCACCATTCATTATACTCTCATCAACGATATAGTGATCCATGCACCATTAATTATACTCTCATGAACGATATAGTGATCGATGCACCATTTATTATACTCTCAAGAACGATATAGTGATCCATGCACCATTCATTATACTCTCAAGAACGATATAGTGATCCATGCACCATTCATTATACTCTCATGAACGATATAGTGATCCATGCACCATTCATTATACTCTCATGAACGATATAGTGATCCATGCACCATTCATTATACTCTCATCAACGATATAGTGATCCATGCACCATTCATTATACTGTCATGAACGATATAGTGATCCATGCACCATTCATTATACTCTCATGAACGATATAGTAATCCATGCACCATTCATTATACTCTCATCAACGATATAGTGATCCATGCACCATTCATTATACTCTCATCAACGATATAGTGATCCATGCACCATTCATTATACTCTCATGAACGATATAGTGATCCATGCACCATTCATTATACTCTCATCAACGATATAGTGATCCATGCACCATTCTTTATACTCTCATGAACGATATAGTGATTCATGCACCATTCATTATACTCTCATCAACGATATAGTGATTCATGCACCATTCATTATACTCTCATCAACGATATAGTGATCCATGCACCATTCATTATACTGTCATGAACGATATAGTGATCGATGCACCATTCATTATACTCTCATGAACGATATAGTGATCGATGCACCATTCATTATACTCTCATCAACGATATAGTGATCCATGCACCATTCATTATACTCTCATCAACGATATAGTGATCCATGCACCATTCATTATACTGTCTTGAACGATATAGTGATCCATGCACCATTCATTATACTCTCATGAACGCTATAGTGATCGATGCACCATTCATTATACTCTCATCAACGATATAGTGATCCATGCACCATTCATTATACTCTCATGAACGATATAGTGATCCATGCCTCATTCATTATACTGTCATGAACGATATAGTGATCCATGCACCATTCATTATACTCTCATCAACGATATAGTGATCCATGCACCATTCATTATACTCTCATCAACGATATAGTGATCCATGCACCATTCATTATACTCTCATGAACGATATAGTGATCGATGCACCATTCATTTTACTCTCATCAACGATATAGTGATCCATGCACCATTCATTATACTCTCATGAACGATATAGTGATCCATGCACCATTCATTATACTCTCAAGAACGATATAGTGATCCATGCACCATTCATTATACTTTCATGAACGATATAGTGATCCATGCACCATTCATTATACTCTCATGAACGATATAGTGATCCATGCACCATTCATTATACTCTCATGAACGATATAGTGATCCATGCACCATTCATTATACTCTCATGAACGATATAGTGATCCATGCACCAGTCATTATACTCTCATCAACGATATAGTGATCCATGCAACATTCATTATACTCTCATGAACGATATAGTGATCCATGCACCATTCATTATACTCTCATGAACGATATTGTGATCCATGCACCATTCATTATACTCTCATGAACGATATAGTGATCGATGCACCATTCATTATACTCTCATGAACGATATAGTGATTCACGCACCATTCATTATACTCTCATGAACGATATAGTGATCCATGCACCATTCATTATACTCTCATCAACGATATAGTGATCCATGCACCATTCATTATACTCTCATCAACGATATAGTGATCCATGCACCATTCATTATACTCTTATGAACGATATAGTGATCCATGCACCATTCATTATACTCTCATGAACGATATTGTGATCCATGCACCATTCCTGGTGAGTTTGTAGACGAATTGCGCATCGTGTCTACTCAGTTTCAAGCCATCTATCTATGTTGACTTGCCAAAAAAATCATTGAGTGCTAATATCAACAATATTATCAACATAATTCAAAGTAACAGTTATTAAATGAATCGACTGAATGTTAAGCCATTTGTCTCAGGATTTTGTTTTATTTAGATGTATTTTAAAATGATGCTTAATTTAAAACCCCAGTCACACTTTCACGTTTCAAGAGCAACGTTTAAATACGTTTGAAAGCGTAGCGAAACGAGAATATACGTAACGAAGCGTATCTAAACGTAGTGTCCTTTGTTCAAAACGACCACGTATGTTTTGAAAATTCAACAATAAAACGTGCTAATTACGTATCGAAACGTATTAATGCTTGGTGTAAACGTGGGTCTACACGTATTCATACGTAGAAAAACATGGAAAGAACGTAGCACAAACCTAGTAAAACCTAGCTTTTAAAATAACGAGACATTTTTATTCAAAACGTAGTTAAAACGTAGCACTTTAAACCGTAGTAAATGTGACTGTGTGACTGTGGCTTACGATACTGAGGAGACAATAATAATATATCACAAGGAGATACTGACAACTACACGGCTATAACAAAAAAATGTTAAAATACAAATTATGGTCACACTTAACATATATGTCCCACAAAGGCAGACCCAAGATCCACTAGTGGCACCCGACATTACGAAGAACTCTATGAGGAACAATTGTCCTTAGTATATGATTTTTTTAGGAATTGATGCAGATGTTATACAAATTTACAAGTAACTGAATATATCTGATATACTAAGTTTACATTTATTACTAGTAATGGATGGGGGTGAAATATTTTTAATTTAAAAAATAATTCCTGACTCAGTGGTAGTTTTGATATAATATTATGTTTCCCTTTTATTTCTACCCCAGATGCACATGTCTATACAGTGATGATCATCACCAAAATTATTGAAAATCAAAAACTTGTTTAAAACATGAAGTTCGTTTTTACTAAACTAGAGGCTCTAAAGAGCATGTGTCGCTCACCTTGGTGTATGTGAATATCAAACAAAGGATGCAGATGGATTCATCACAAAATTGTGTTTTGGTGATGGTGATGTGTTTGTACATCTTACTTCACTGAACATTCTTGCTGCTTACAATTATTTCTATAGATATTAAACTAAGCCCAGTAATTTCAGTTGAAAATTTAGTAAAAATTTACAAATTTTATGAAAATTGTTTAAAATGACAATAACTCCTTAGGGGTCAATTGACCATTTTGGTCATGTTGACTTATTTTTAGGTCTTACTTTGCTGTACATTATTGCTGTTTACAGTTTATCTCTATCTATAATAATATTCAAGATAATAACCAAAAACAGCAAAATTTACCTAAAATTACCAATTCAGAGGCAGCAATCCAACAATGGTTTGTCCTATTCATCTGAAACTTTTAATGCTGATAGATCTTGACCTGATAAACAATTTTACCCCATGTCAAATTTGCTATTAATGCTGTGGATTTTGAGTTATAAGCCATAAACTGCATTTTACCCCTATGTTCTATTTTTAGCCATGGCGGCCATCTTGGTTGGTTGGCCGGGCCACTCCACACATTTTTGTCGAGCCTTCGACTTTTGTCGAAAAAGCGAGACTAAGCGATCCTACATTCCATCGGCGGCGGCTTCCACAAATATTCACTCTGTGGTTAAAGGTTTTGAAATTTTAGTAACTTTCTTAAACTATACTGGATTTCTACCAAACTTGGATAGAAGCTTGTTTATGATCATAAGATAGTATCCAGCAGTAAAGTTTGTAAAAATAAATTTCCATTTTTTTCGTATTTTACATTTAAATGGACTTAGTTTTTCTGCGGGGAAACATTACATTACTCTGTGGTTAAAGTTTTTAAAATTTTAATAACTTTCTGAAACTATCCTGGGTTTGTACCAAACTTGGACGGAAGCTTGTTTATGATCATAAGATAGTATCCAGAAGTAAATTTTGTAAAAATATATTCCATTTTTTCCACATTTTACTTTTAAATGGACTTAGTTTTCTTCTGCAGGGAAACATTACATTCACTCTGTAGTTAAAGTTTTTAAAATTTTAATACCTTTCTTAAACTATCCTGGGTTTGTACCAAACTTGAACAGAAGCTTATTTATGATCATAAGATTGTATCCAGAAGTAAATTTTGTAAAGAAATAACTCCATTTTTTCTGTATTTTACTTTTAAATGGACTTATATTTTCTTCCAGTTAACATTACATACAGTCTGCAGTTAAAGTTTTTCAAAACATTTATAAGATTCCTTAACTATCCTAGAGTGTTACCAAACTTGGACAGAAGCCTCTTACAATCAAAAGATAGTATCAAGAGGAATATTTTTTCCTCATTTTTTCCTCATTTTTGTTTAGCCTGCGATTTACAGAAAAATTAGGCGAGACACTGGGTTTAAAACTAGAAATCCAAAGGATGATTATGTCTAAATTTGAATTAATTTGGTCCCGCAGTTTCAGAGGAGAAGATTTTTGTAAAAAATATATTTGATTTACGAAAAATGATTGAAAATTGACTTTAAAGGGCAATAACTCCTAAAGGGGTCAACTGACCATTTTGGTTATGTTGACTTATTTGTAAATCTTACAAATCTTACAAATCTTAAATGCTGAACATTATTGCTGTTTACGGTTTATTTCTATCAATAATAATATTCAAGATAATAACCAAAAACAACAAAATTTCCCTGAAATTACCAATTCAGGGGCAGCAACCCAACAACGGGTTGTCCGATTCATCTTAAAATTTCAGGGAAGATAGATCTTGACCTGGTTAACAATTTTATCTTGTCAGGTTTGCCCTTTATGCTTTGGTTTTTGAGTTAGAGGCCAAAAACTGCATTTTACCCCTATGTTCTATTTTTAGCTGTGGCGGCCATCTTGGTTCATTTGGGGGGGGGGGGGGGTCACGCCGCACATTTTGTGATACCCCAATGATGATTATGGCCAAGTTTGGTTTAATTTGGCCCAGCTGTTTCAGAGGAGAAGATTTTTGTAAAAGATTACCAAGATTTACGAAAAATGGTTAAAAATTGACTATAATTGACAACGGATTGTCCGATTCATCTGAAAATTTCAGGCCAGATAGATCTTGACCTAATAAACAATTTTACCCAGTCAGATTTACTCTAAATGCTTTGGTTTTTGAGTTATAAGCTAAAACTGCATTTACCCCTATTTTTAGCCATGGAGGCCATCTTGGTTGGTTGACCGGGTCACGCCACACATTTTTTAAACTAGATACCACAATGATGATTGTGGCCAAGTTTGGTTTAGTTTGGCCTGGTAGTTTCAGAGGAGAAGATTTTTGTAAAAGTTAACGACGACGGACGACAACGACGGACGACGGACGCTGGACGCCGGACGACAACGACGGACGACGGACGACGGACGCCGGACGCCAAGTGATGGGAAAAGCTCACTTGGGCCTTTGGGCCAGGTGAGCTAAAAAGACAAAAGACAATTATTTAGAGCTTTACATGAAGCAGATGTATTCCAAAATTAACACTTAAAAAAATGGATCGACAAATCTTAATAACACATTTTATGTTTAGGCCAGTACCAAAAAACTAGAAACTGGGATGGTGAAACTCTCAAGGGCAAACTGTCTAAGAGCGTATGTATCGAACAGTGGTAGTACTAACAAAACCTATACCAAGTGTTCGGTACTAAATGCGTAGTTGTCTCATCAGCGATGCGCGAGGCAATACTATTTGAAAATCTTAAGCATAGTCACAAATGAGAAGCAAATCAACCAAAGAAAAGGACATAACATTAAGCCAAAGCCGGCCAAGGAATCAAAGCTATGCACGAATTCCAAATTAAAATTTTGTAACAAAACCATACAATCTGTTTCTCGGATGCAACAGTTCTCAGATATAGATATCGATCAAGCGTAAGTAATAACATTAACAGTACCAATTAGTATGTCCCAGAATGGCATGCTTAAACTATTTGTCTTTTAGTGATGTTGTGGTTAGATCATGATATAAATTTATAGGAATAAATACATTTAGATGAATGAATATGTTCTAATTTCATTAATCAGCAGCTTATTCCTTACACAATTTATCCATAAAAAGTCACTTCTGGTTTCGTTGATCAAGTATATTTCCGTGCACGAATAAAAGAAAATATCACTACCTCTCTAATATAATAACGAAAGAGGTCGGTGCTGAAGCACATTGCTAAATTGACTTAAACCTGCACTGTAAATGATATCAGTGCGGGAACGTTACAAAGTGACATTTTATTGCGTGTTATAATGCAACGTGTAATTTAGTTCTCTTGATTACGTTAATAATAAAATCTTGAATGATATAATAATAGATTATGTAAGCTACTGAATAGAGGAAAATGTCATTGATAACACGACTTAAATGCATAAGGTATATTTTTTTTAATCATAGTGCAGAACTATGTATTATAAGGTCGATCAACAGAGCATCTGAAATATTTTCATCACACAATGGCATTTGTTTGTTGCTGATTTTAAACATATGGTTTACACGAAACTAGGTCAAAAACGAAAACAGAGGGAAACAAATCATAAAGCGAAATAAAACAATAAATACACATGTCAGGTATCATCACAGCTTCTAATATGAAAATAGATATTTTAAATATATGTAAGTATTTTTGTATTTGACAAAGAACATAAATTTTGAGAGAAATTTAAGTAATAATTACTAGCAACTATGAATTCAAAATTTATGATATCTATCTAAGAATTTGCTTAAATTCTAAAGTGCTTTACTATGTAAAAACCAGAAATGACTTAGACAAACTCATCATAGCTACCAGGATTAAAATTTTATATTAACACCAGCGTTTCATTTGCAAAAGACTCATCAGTAACACCACTTTCAAATTGTTGGATAAATAAACTTAACATTATTCATTGTAGTATTTGTCCTTATACCACTTTGCATATCGGCTGGAAGAATTGATAATACCTGTTGTGAAACACTTCTCAAAGTGATATTAAACTGCAGGTAACAGCCAAGAACATGACGACCTACATTTGAAGTGATTATATAAGTTGTTCTTCATCAAGGGGCTAGATGGTTTTTTTCAATACCATACACTCAATTTTGATTTGACCATGTAAATTGAAATGCCATACCGTGGAGAGCTGGGCAGACTTTACTTCTTTGGAATGGGAGGTTAGCTACAACATACCTGCAAAACTGTGTTTGACATAATTTCAAAATAGCCGTCTAGAATATTTCTATCCTACATATATGAACAGAAATTTGTAAACGTAAAGATAAAGTTAACTTAAAGTTAATAACCATATGTATTGTAAAAACTGATCGTAGTGATCAGATAGGATGCAATAGATCTAAGGACATGAAGGTATAGCCAATTTCTTACTGATTGACATCTGAAAACATTATTAAAAGGTGAAGATAAACATGTATACATTATATTTAAATGTGTTGGGATATTATCAAATTACCTTTATACAGGTTTAACAGTTGTCAATCTCAGCCAGAATGTCTTATCAAACATTAATACGTACAGCGCAAGCCTGGCAAGCAAGTCGACCATACTCTTACTCTCATTCTGAATGCATTAGGAAACTGACTCTAAAAAGAATCAATAGTTTCAAAGTGATATAATAGTATTTGCCTATCTTCATTATCTTGAATGTTATGCCTAATACCATACAAAAAAAAGATTTAAATAAGTTTTTTACAGAGTAGTGATTTTTTCAATGTGGCTCATTTTAACGAAAAAGATCGGCTTCTCAAGGTAAATAAAGGCAACAGTAGTATACCGCTGTTCAAACCTAATAAATCCATGGATAAAAAAACAAAATCGGGGTAACAAACTAAAACCGAGGGAAACGCATTAAACATAAGAGGAGAACAACGACACAACACCGAAACGCAACACACACAGACACGGACCAAGCATCAGGCAAAATACCACGAGAATAACAAATATAACATCAAAACCAAATACATGAATTTGGGATAGACAAGTACCGTGCCACATCTTATCTTAATATCTCAAAAATAAAAGAAAACAAATGACACAACTTTAAAATGCAACACACACAGAAACATTGGTTACAATGATTTACACTGTTTACAGCATAAAGGAAACCAAAGGCATTACATTTTATATAGATTATGAGATGTGGCAGAAATGCTTATCAGATGAATATCATAAAATGGACAAGTATAACACACTTTGGAGTTTTACTTTGTATTACATAGATGTCCAATAAAGAACATGAAAATACACTTTGGAGTTTTACTTTGTATTACATAGATGTCCAATAAAGGACAAGAAAATACACTTTGGAGTTTTACTTTGTATTACATAGATGTCCAA
Source organism: Mytilus trossulus (assembly GCF_036588685.1). Lineage (NCBI taxonomy): Eukaryota > Metazoa > Mollusca > Bivalvia > Mytilida > Mytilidae > Mytilus > Mytilus trossulus. The sequence continues at coordinate 1,115,273 of NC_086374.1, forward strand.
TAAAGGACATGAAAATACACTTTGGAGTTTTACTTTGTATTACATAGATGTCCAATAAAGGACATGAAAATACACTTTGGAGTTTTACTTTGTATTACATAGATGTCCAATAAAGGACATGAAAATACACTTTGGAGTTTTACTTTGTATAACATAGATGTCCAATAAAGGACAAGAAAATACACTTTGGAGTTTTACTTTGTATTACATAGATGTCCAATAAAGGACAAGAAAATACACTTTGGAGTTTTACTTTGTATTACATAGATGTCCAATAAAGGACAAGAAAATACACTTTGGAGTTTTACTTTGTATTACATAGATGTCCAATAAAAGACAAGAAAATACACTTTGGAGTTTTACTTTGTATTACATAGATGTCCAATAAAGGACATGAAAATACACTTTGGAGTTTTACTTTGTATAACATAGATGTCCAATAAAGGACAAGAAAATACACTTTGGAGTTTTACTTTGTATTACATAGATGTCCACTAAAGGACAAGAAATACACTTTGGAGTTTTACTTTGTATTACATAGATGTCTAATAAAGGACATGAAAATACACTTTGGAGTTTTACTTTGTATCACATAGATGTCCAATAAAGGACAAGAAAATACACTTTGGAGTTTTACTTTGTATTACATAGATGTCCAATAAAGGACAAGAAAATACACTTTGGAGTTTTACTTTGTATTACATAGATGTCCAATAAAGGACAAGAAAATACACTTTGGAGTTTTACTTTGTATTACATAGATGTCTAATAAAGGACATGAAAATACACTTTGGAGTTTTACTTTGTATTACATAGATGTCCAATAAAGGACAAGAAAATACACTTTGGAGTTTTACTTTGTATTACATAGATGTCCACTAAAGGACAAGAAAATACACTTTGGAGTTTTACTTTGTATTACATAGATGTCCAATAAAGGACAAGAAAATACACTTTGGAGTTTTACTTTGTATTACATAGATGTCCAATAAAGGACAAGAAAATACACTTTGGAGTTTTACTTTGTATTACATAGATGTCCAATAAAGGACATGAAAATACACTTTGGAGTTTTACTTTGTATCACATAGATGTCCAATAAAGGACAAGAAAATACACTTTGGAGTTTTACTTTGTATTACATAGATGTCCAATAAAGGACATGAAAATACACTTTGGAGTTTTACTTTGTATTACATAGATGTCCAATAAAGGACATGAAAATACACTTTGGAGTTTTACTTTGTATTACATAGATGTCCAATAAAGGACAAGAAAATACACTTTGGAGTTTTACTTTGTATTACATAGATGTCCAATAAAGGACAAGAAAATACACTTTGGAGTTTTACTTTGTATTACATAGATGTCCAATAAAGGACATGAAAATACACTTTGGAGTTTTACTTTGTATAACATAGATGTCCAATAAAGGACAAGAAAATACACTTTGGAGTTTTACTTTGTATTACATAGATGTCCAATAAAGGACATGAAAATACACTTTGGAGTTTTACTTTGTATTACATAGATGTCCAATAAAGGACAAGAACATACACTTTGGAGTTTTACTTTGTATTATATAGATGTCCAATAAAGAACATGAAAATACACTTTGGAGTTTTACTTTGTATTACATAGATGTCCAATAAAGGACAAGAAAATACACTTTGGAGTTTTACTTTGTATTACATAGATGTCCAATAAAGGACAAGAAAATACACTTTGGAGTTTTACTTTGTATTACATAGATGTCCAATAAAGGACATGAAAATACACTTTGGAGTTTTACTTTGTATTACATAGATGTCCAATAAAGGACATGAAAATACACTTTGGAGTTTTACTTTGTATTGTATTACATAGATGTCCAATAAAGGACAAGAAAATACACTTTGGAGTTTTACTTTGTATTACATAGATGTCCACTAAAGGACAAGAAAATACACTTTGGAGTTTTACTTTGTATTACATAGATGTCCACTAAAGGACAAGAAAATACACTTTGGAGTTTTACTTTGTATTACATAGATGTCCAATAAAGGACAAGAAAATACACTTTGGAGTTTTACTTTGTATTACATAGATGTCCAATAAAGGACAAGAAAATACACTTTGGAGTTTTACTTTGTATTACATAGATGTCCAATAAAGGACAAGAAAATACACTTTGGAGTTTTACTTTGTATTACATAGATGTCCAATAAAGGACAAGCAAATACACTTTGGAGTTTTACTTTGTATAACATAGATGTCCAATAAAGGACAAGAAAATACACTTTGGAGTTTTACTTTGTATTACATAGATGTCCACTAAAGGACAAGAAAATACACTTTGGAGTTTTACTTTGTATAACATAGATGTCCAATGAAGGACATGAAAATACACTTTGGAGTTTTACTTTGTATTACATAGATGTCCAATAAAGGACAAGAAAATACACTTTGGAGTTTTACTTTGTATTACATAGATGTCCAATAAAGGACAAGAAAATACACTTTGGAGTTTTACTTTGTATAACATAGATGTCCACTAAAGGACAAGAAAATACACTTTGGAGTTTTACTTTGTATAACATAGATGTCCAATAAAGGACATGAAAATACACTTTGGAGTTTTACTTTGTATTACATAGATGTCCAATAAAGGACAAGCAAATACACTTTGGAGTTTTACTTTGTATTACATAGATGTCCAATAAAGGACATGAAAATACACTTTGGAGTTTTACTTTGTATTACATAGATGTCCAATAAAGGACAAGAAAATACACTTTGGAGTTTTACTTTGTATAACATAGATGTCCAATAAAGGACAAGAAAATATACTTTGGAGTTTTACTTTGTATTACATAGATGTCCAATAAAGGACATGAAAATACACTTTGGAGTTTTACTTTGCATTAGATAGATGTCCAATAAGGAACATGAAAATACACTTTGGAGTTTTACTTTGTATTACATAGATGTCCACTAAAGGACAAGAAAATACACTTTGGAGTTTTACTTTGTATTACATAGATGTCCAATAAAGGACATGAAAATACACTTTGGAGTTTTACTTTGTATAACATAGATGTCCAATAAAGGACAAGAAAATACACTTTGGAGTTTTACTTTGTATTACATAGATGTCCAATAAAGGACAAGAAAATACACTTTGGAGTTTTACTTTGTATTACATAGATGTCCAATAAAGGAAAAGAAAATACACTTTGGAGTTTTACTTTGTATTACATAGATGTCCAATAAAGGACAAGAAAATACACTTTGGAGTTTTACTATGTATTACATAGATGTCCAATAAAGGACATGAAAATACACTTTGGAGTTTTACTTTGTATTACATAGATGTCCAATAAAGGACATGAAAATACACTTTGGAGTTTTACTTTGTATTACATAGATGTCCAATAAAGGACAAGAAAATACACTTTGGAGTTTTACTTTGTATTACATAGATGTCCAATAAAGGACAAGAAAATACACTTTGGAGTTTTACTTTGTATTACATAGATGTCCAATAAAGGACATGAAAATACACTTTGGAGTTTTACTTTGTATTACATAGATGTCCAATAAAGGAAAAGAAAATACACTTTGGAGTTTTACTTTGTATTACATAGATGTCCAATAAAGGACATGAAAATACACTTTGGAGTTTTACTTTGCATTAGATAGATGTCCAATAAAGGACAAGAAAATACACTTTGGAGTTTTACTATGTATTACATAGATGTCCAATAAAGGAAAAGAAAATACACTTTGGAGTTTTACTTTGTATTACATAGATGTCCAATAAAGGACAAGAAAATACACTTTGGAGTTTTACTATGTATTACATAGATGTCCAATAAAGGAAAAGAAAATACACTTTGGAGTTTTACTTTGTATTACATAGATGTCCAATAAAGGACATGAAAATACACTTTGGAGTTTTACTTTGTATAACATAGATGTCCAATAAAGGACAAGAAAATATACTTTGGAGTTTTACTTTGTATTACATAGATGTCCAATAAAGGACATGAAAATACACTTTGGAGTTTTACTTTGTATTACATAGATGTCCAATAAAGGACAAGAAAATACACTTTGGAGTTTTACTTTGTATTACATAGATGTCCAATAAAGAACATGAAAATACACTTTGGAGTTTTACTTTGTATTACATAGATGTCCAATAAAGGACAAGCAAATACACTTTGGAGTTTTACTTTGTATTACATAGATGTCCAATAAAGGACAAGAAAATACACTTTGGAGTTTTACTTTGTATTACATAGATGTCCAATAAAGGACATGAAAATACACTTTGGAGTTTTACTTTGTATTACATAGATGTCCAATAAAGGACAAGAAAATACACTTTGGAGTTTTACTTTGTATTACATAGATGTCCAATAAAGAACATGAAAATACACTTTGGAGTTTTACTTTGTATTACATAGATGTCCAATAAAGGACAAGCAAATACACTTTGGAGTTTTACTTTGTATTACATAGATGTCCAATAAAGGACAAGAAAATACACTTTGGAGTTTTACTTTGTATTACATAGATGTCCAATAAAGGACATGAAAATACACTTTGGAGTTTTACTTTGTATTACATAGATGTCCAATAAAGGACAAGAAAATACACTTTGGAGTTTTACTTTGTATTACATAGATGTCCAATAAAGGACAAGAAAATACACTTTGGAGTTTTACTTTGTATTACATAGATGTCCAATAAAGGACATGAAAATACACTTTGGAGTTTTACTTTGTATTACATAGATGTCCAATAAAGGACAAGAAAATACACTTTGGAGTTTTACTTTGTATGACATAGATGTCCAATAAAGGACAAGAAAATACTCTTTGGAGTTTTACTTTGTATTACATAGATGTCCACTAAAGGACAAGAAAATACACTTTGGAGTTTTACTTTGTATTACATAGATGTCCAATAAAGGACAAGAAAATACACTTTGGAGTTTTACTTTGTATTACATAGATGTCCAATAAAGGACAAGAAAATACACTTTGGAGTTTTACTTTGTATTACATAGATGTCCAATAAAGGACAAGAAAATACACTTTGGAGTTTTACTTTGTATTACATAGATGTCCAATAAAGGACATGAAAATACACTTTGGAGTTTTACTTTGTATTACATAGATGTCCAATAAAGGACAAGAAAATACACTTTGGAGTTTTACTTTGTATTACATAGATGTCCAGTAAAGGACAAGCAAATACACTTTGGAGTTTTACTTTGTATTACATAGATGTCCACTAAAGGACAAGAAAATACACTTTGGAGTTTTACTTTGTATAACATAGATGTCCAATAAAGGACAAGAAAATACACTTTGGAGTTTTACTTTGTATTACATAGATGTCCAATAAAGGACAAGAAAATACACTTTGGAGTTTTACTTTGTATTACATAGATGTCCAATAAAGGACATGAAAATACACTTTGGAGTTTTACTTTGTATTACATAGATGTCCAATAAAGGACAAGAAAATACACTTTGGAGTTTTACTTTGTATGACATAGATGTCCAATAAAGGACAAGAAAATACACTTTGGAGTTTTACTTTGTATTACATAGATGTCCACTAAAGGACAAGAAAATACACTTTGGAGTTTTACTTTGTATTACATAGATGTCCAATAAAGGACAAGAAAATACACTTTGGAGTTTTACTTTGTATTACATAGATGTCCAATAAAGGACAAGAAAATACACTTTGGAGTTTTACTTTGTATTACATAGATGTCCAATAAAGGACAAGAAAATACACTTTGGAGTTTTACTTTGTATTACATAGATGTCCAATAAAGGACATGAAAATACACTTTGGAGTTTTACTTTGTATTACATAGATGTCCAATAAAGGACAAGAAAATACACTTTGGAGTTTTACTTTGTATTACATAGATGTCCAATAAAGAACATGAAAATACACTTTGGAGTTTTACTTTGTATTACATAGATGTCCAATAAAGGACAAGCAAATACACTTTGGAGTTTTACTTTGTATTACATAGATGTCCAATAAAGGACAAGAAAATACACTTTGGAGTTTTACTTTGTATTACATAGATGTCCAATAAAGGACATGAAAATACACTTTGGAGTTTTACTTTGTATTACATAGATGTCCAATAAAGGACAAGAAAATACACTTTGGAGTTTTACTTTGTATTACATAGATGTCCAATAAAGGACATGAAAATACACTTTGGAGTTTTACTTTGTATTACATAGATGTCCAATAAAGGACAAGAAAATACACTTTGGAGTTTTACTTTGTATTACATAGATGTCCAATAAAGGACAAGAAAATACACTTTGGAGTTTTACTTTGTATTACATAGATGTCCAATAAAGGACAAGAAAATACACTTTGGAGTTTTACTTTGTATTACATAGATGTCCAATAAAGGACAAGAAAATACACTTTGGAGTTTTACTTTGTATTACATAGATGTCCAATAAAGGACAAGAAAATACACTTTGGAGTTTTACTTTGTATTACATAGATGTCCAATAAAGGACAAGAAAATACACTTTGGAGTTTTACTTTGTATTACATAGATGTCCAATAAAGGACAAGAAAATACACTTTGGAGTTTTACTTTGTATTACATAGATGTCCAATAAAGGACAAGAAAATACACTTTGGAGTTTTACTTTGTATTACATAGATGTCCAATAAAGGACAAGAAAATACACTTTGGAGTTTTACTTTGTATTACATAGATGTCCAATAAAGGACAAGAAAATACACTTTGGAGTTTTACTTTGTATTACATAGATGTCCAATAAAGGACAAGAAAATACACTTTGGAGTTTTACTTTGTATTACATAGATGTCCAATAAAGGACAAGAAAATACACTTTGGAGTTTTACTTTGTATTACATAGATGTCCAATAAAGGACATGAAAATACACTTTGGAGTTTTACTTTGTATTACATAGATGTCCAATAAAGGACAAGAAAATACACTTTGGAGTTTTACTTTGTATTACATAGATGTCCAATAAAGGACAAGCAAATACACTTTGGAGTTTTACTTTGTATTACATAGATGTCCACTAAAAGGACAAGAAAATACACTTTGGGAGTTTTACTTTGTATAACATAGATGTCCAATAAAGGACAAGAAAATACACTTTGGAGTTTTTACTTTGTATTACATAGATGTCCAATAAAGGACAAGAAAATACACTTTGGAGTTTTACTTTGTATTACATAGATGTCCAATAAAGGACATGAAAATACACTTTGGAGTTTTTACTTTGTATTACATAGATGTCCAATAAAGGACAAGAAAATACACTTTGGAGTTT